>NC_079389.1:4272970-4572970 GCF_029220125.1 Pseudoliparis swirei | reverse complement strand
TATTTTTTTATCTGTTTTTTGTTGTTCTTTACCCTTTAATTTCTAAAATCAAAGTACATATATATAAAAAAATTAAAATAAAAAATAAAAAACAAGAACATGCAGCTTTGTGGCAGTAAAGTGATAAAAGCATCAGGTATTTTTTTTATATCATTAAACTTGTAAGTCTTGAAGAAAAATACATATTAAGATATATTCTTTTTAATTTATTTATTATATATATATTTATATATATATATATACATACATATACAGGACTGTCTCAGAAAATTAGAATATTGTGATGAAGTTCTTTATTTTCTGTAATGCAATTAAAAAAACAAAAATGTCATGCATTCTGGATTCATTACAAATCAACTGAAATATTGCAAGCCTTTTATTCTGATTTATTGCTGATTATGGCTTACAGCTTAAGAAAACTCAAATATCCTATCTCTAAATATTAGAATATCATGAAAAAGTATACTAGTAGGGTATTAAACAAATCACTTGAATTGTCTAATTAACTCGAAACACCTGCAAGGGTTTCCTGAGCCTTGACAAACACTCAGCTGTTATAAATCTTTTTTTTTACTTGGTCTGAGGAAATATTAAAATTTTATGAGATAGGATTTTAGAGTTTTCTTAAGCTGTAAGCCATAATCAGCAATATTAAAAGAATAAAAGGCTTGCAATATTTCAGTTGATTTGTAATGAATCCAGAATGCATGACATTTTTGTTTTTTTAATTGCATTACAGAAAATAAAGAACTTTATCACAATATTCTAATTTTCTGAGACAGTCCTGTATACATATATATATCGACTACAGGTACACAAGTATAGTGTAACTCAACACAAGCACATGTCCTATTGATCTTCCCAATGGATAAAACATTTTAACCTCTCAGCCACAACCGCACACTCAGCAGATTTGGGTTCAGTCTGTTACAAAAATTATGGCCGCTACAGCTTTATGATTAACAGATGCAAAAAAAATGTCTGCCTATCCTTCAGATCATCAATAAGAGATGAACCCTACGTTTCTTTCTGACTCTGACTCACATTCCATCTGGACATTTTAAGAGTCTTCAGAATGAATGTAAATATGCAGAATCAGCAGAATCTCACCTTGGTTGGACCCAACAGGAAAAACCGCACACTTTGTTAATTTTACAGTCAAAAGAACGAATTATTGACATGCTGGTGTTTAAAATAACAACGCTTGGTGTCTCCTATGTTATGGTAATAGTTGTTTTACTGTATTATTATGTAATTAAACTTATAAGCATGAACCCAACAATCTTTTTCACATGCTTTCCATCAGTTTTAGGTTTTATTGGTTGCATTTTAGAAGCAAACCGTATTCGTGAATCTGGTTCGTTACATGCAAAATGGCCGCTTTCTTTTTCTATTCAAAGTCACTTTTTCATTTTTAGATGCAATTTCCTATGAAAGCCAGCCGCACGCGTTAATATCAGCTCGTTAATCACGTGCGGTCATTTCAAAATTAACGTCTGTCTTCCCATAAAACTACCAAGTAAGCTTTAAGATTAATTGTTTGGGTTAAAATAACCACACACCCCTCTGCTACTGAAATTCATTACAGGAATAAATCAACATGGACTCAGATTTCACAAGGGGAACGAACGACGGCTTATTATTGGACCCATCCGTCAACCCTCTCACCCCCGCCCTGTGTGGGCTATTGCGGTCTTTATACTTGCTTATTCTACGATTACCCGGGTAACGTAAAATAATTTGGTGCGATAGCTACGAATTACTGGGCTTTATTTTTTATAGCTATAGCTATACATTCTGGACGGAACCAGCCTGCTATATTTGAGAGCCGTGACATAAAAACGATATCTGCAGTACTGGTTGTAAAACTTGACCCTGAACGCCTCTTAGCACTATTTAGAATCCAACCACCGGAACTACACAATCTGCCATCGACAGGGCGAGTTAACAATTCGTATTATATTTAAATGTACCTTAAGTTGCTGTTATCATGGTTGTTTGTTCACTGTATTTTAAATCTGTGTATACAGTGACGCTGTGTCACAGTTACGCAGCCTTCAAACGACTGAATGTAAAGTTCCGTGTACCCCAACTTCTTGGAGGTGGTATTATTCTTCGTTTTTGTTTTTGCAAAATCAATAAAAAAGATTTAAAATAAAAATTATATCTGCTTGGTGCGGGGTCAACTAACAGTTAACTATCAAACTAATCTGCTACTGCCCATCCTTACTACCATAGCCAATCAAACAATTAGTAACGGGGGGGAATGTAACTCATCATTACCCATCTCTGGTCAATCAAACCAACCAAACGGATTAAGACTGCAAGAAAAAGGGGGTCTCAATCCACTTCCAAGCGCTCAGCTATGGTTCCTTTTGTGGTCTGAAAAGCAACCAAACCAAACATTGGGTTTTATGACAGCTGCAACGCAATTAAATGTATTTACTGACCGTGAAATCTGAGAGAGGAAACCACCATATAATCGATTTATAAGGCTTTTGTTGGTTAATAAGTCCATTAAATGTGACGCTGAAACTTCTGCCAGTCACCGAAATCCGATGTTCCCATGTGAAAAGTTACGTTACATGACATTTAGCTAACGCACAATCATGTTACATTCATACACCATAGACAGAGCTACAGGGAGCAACTCAGGGTTAAGTGTCTTGCTCAAGGACACATCGACTGAGTCGGGGATTGAACCACCAACGCTCTGATTGAAAGACGGACCTGCGAACCACTGAGCCACAGTAACATTGATGCAAGATGACAATCAACCAACATTGTCCAATCCAAGAGCTGACTGTCTGTCTGAATACTTTACAGGAACCGAACCAGAACTAAAAAAACATAATGTGGAATTTCTTCTCTTGGTCCGGACCAAATGAACCAAAACAACAAGGCGTGAAAGCCCCATTACTCCATTGTGCTATCCAGTATCCAGTTCAAGTGGCTGAATCAGAAATGGCATATCTCTGCTGTCAATGGGTGAAATATTGACTCGATGACATCACAACGTCACGTCTAAAAACGAGGCTGCCGTGTCATGAACCAATGAAACACTCTGAAATGGCTGCATTGGACAAAGGATGTCACCAAAATAATGATGGCCACAGATTTACCTGGAGACTATTAAAACTGACGTTTCACCAACGAATATATACATCATTTAATCCATCCTCTAATCTCACTGTTAATTGGACAACAACTTTAAGTGTAAGCGAGAGCTTCAGATCCTCACGTCTGAATGAAATCGGTTGGCTCGGTTGAAGTGACGGTCTGGTATTTAGAGGTGTGTGTGTCAAAGCCAGAACACTCACACTTCAGCTCGGATAATTGGAGTTGAGCTAAACTGTGTCAGACAAATCTATGTCTCGCCTCCAGGTACATCTTTTGCATTCCCCGAAACCCAGACGTAACAACGGCTCAGAGCGACGCCATTGGAGAATATCAATATAACCCCCCCCCCCCGCTTATTATTCTCCATGGGCACAGAGCTCAACTCAACTCAGCGTCGGGCGAATTTTTCGCCACAATTAAAATAAGATTTCAACTTTCGCGCTGCTTGGCAAAACCGTTCGCATCTGTACATTGACTTTGCTCATGGGATCTACTCACAGGAACAATTCGCAATGCTTTTGGTGTCAGCCATATATTAGACTTTAAGCTCCCTCTGGAGACTCTTATCACATAATGAAGTTTATTCCCCAGCACCGAACTTCGATGTGTGAAAGCGTTTCTGTTAAATTGCACTAAGTTTTAATAAATGTCCCCCAGACAGGAGTAAACAGTGCATCTGTTGGGGACTATTTTCATCAGTGGATTAGTACACGTTGTTGTTGCACAGCAACAGGGCAGTGTACCAAAAGAAGTCTGCTACACACTTTCCCATCGGACATTTATGATGTCGTGGAAATGTTGGCATCACTTGTAAACAACACACATAGATGTTAAACTGCATAAAATAATGATCTGTTGAGTGAAATAACACAGAAGTAAGCAGCAGACGTTTTGACTAGCAGGTAATTTTAATACATTAATCATAGCTCCATTCAATTTAGTGTCCCAGTGATTCATGGCAGCATGTATAGTACCAGGACTATTTAGAATAGTGATCTCATGCTAGCTTGTCGGGAAGGAGGCTGACTAATATTCCTAACTGGCAGGGCAATTTTTTTTTGAAGGGGTCCCTTTGGGTCTCACCTCAAGTCATGTGAATTAAGATTGGTTTTATGGGTACCCGTGAGTCTCCTCAGCACTTTATGTTTATTTCCATGGAGTTTTGGACAATAATCTATGCTATGTTTGAATATCTCTGGAATATACTGGGATCCCTAAACAGTCTTAGAATTCCCTAATATGGGTATGACTCAAAAGCCGAGACTCTCGTGGATGAAATGAGTCAAATAGTTTGAATGAGTAATGATGTGACTCCACATAGTAGCCAGGTATATTGGAAATAAGGGGGTTTCTGAAAGGCTTCACCATCCAATTGCCGCAAAAAATGCCATTTGTCATCCACTCTTCAATTCGTAGGAGCTCTTTATCAATAGACCATAATAAATACAGGCTGCCATCGAAACACATCCACATTGTTCAACGATGCTAAATATTCAGCCGTGCCATTGAAAATCTTTCCAAACTTCTCCTTGAGCGAGATTCAGCTGCTCAAACCGAAAGCGGCGCAAGACTAATTCAGCCTGAGAGTCAATATAGAATAATTGTAACGTGGTTGTTAGGCACTAATAGTTGATCTCATGCAGTAAATCATTTTGTGGGCTTTGCAAACTAAAACCAAATGCCAAGAATAATTATATTTTTTGCATCGGCTACTCGATCCAGGATTGAAAGGACGTGTCACCACTTTACCTTGACGGACTTAATTTTATAATTGCGTCAGGAGTGATGTCTGGGGTGGTGATTTGTAGTCGTGTCGAGCATCTAACCATGACATCATCCGCCTGATGTTGAGTGCAACGTGCCACCTGTTCAGCTCCACATTAAGATGAATTTCAAAAACATGACCATGTGACACACGACTAATGACACTAGTTATTTCATTTTTACACAAGCCGTTTTCATGATCAGAATATACTATAATTTATCCAACCATTACAGCACCTTCTTATGTTGTGTAAATGTGAGAGAGTCCAAATGAGGCTTAATTTTAGATCAGCATATGGACAGTACTACAACATTTGTTTAGCTTTTTAGGAGATAAGCCTGATGCAGATAGATCAATGTATTATATATTTATTTTAGCTAGAAAGCTACCCTAGTACACGGCAGAGCTTTACAAAAAAAAATGTCTGCAGTCTCACTTAACAGCATACCAGAGAAAACATTCCACAGCTTCCACATACCTAATGATAACAAATAGCCTATTATTACACACATATAAAGACACTAATGATCTGTCAAGAAGTAGACAGACGTGCAATTAAATTTGCTGCCTAGCATTTTACTGCAGGCACGGCAGACAGTGTGGTCGTCGTCCGGGGCTATCCAGTCTGCACAGGGGCGCTGCCGGGTTTCCTCTCGCTGAACCATGTCGGCGGTCGGCCCTCTAAATGCCATCATGGCGTAAAAAAAACAACCTGATATTGCAGCCGCACAACAAGCTCATAGTGAAAGAGATGTTAGGAGTGAGAGCGAGTCATTATTTGTAATGGGGTAAGGGATACAGAGATGCGGGGAATGGTAAATATGAAGCTAGATAGCTTAGCTTAGCTTAGCACAATGTCTGGAAAAAAGCTACCTGCGCTCTCACCGAAAGGTGACAGGATCTGCCTGTCCAAAGCCTCTAAAACACAGGGATCAAACACATGTGGCCCCTGACTGCTTGAAAGACATGTGATCCCCTTTTCTTAAAGAGATTTCAGAAAAATATCCTGTGCTTTTATTTTGAAGGTTTCAAATGAAATGGATTCATGTTACAATATTAGAGAAATGTTCTCATGTTACAATATTTCTACACTCAAATAAAAAATAATCAAATGCAATGAGAGTTATTTAACAATATGTTCGGGAGTAGTTTATACATTTATATGTTTCAGTTACAACCGGCCCTTAAAGAGGGCGGCCATCATACGGTAGTTTTTTACCTTTTAGGTCCTAAAAGGTAAAAAACTACAGTGTAAAAAACAATAGATTATGGCTATTTCTTTCCTGAGCGCAATACTAGCTGTCTCCGGTCGTTATGGTTACCCGAAACTAGCTTTAGCAAACTTCTCACCCTAACTCTCACCGAAAGGTAACATGATCTACCGGCCCAGAGCCTCTAAAAGTTCACACAGTACAATAACTAAAGTATAAAAAACTAAAGATTATGGCTATTGCTTTCCGGAGGCGCAATACTAGCTGTCTTCGGTCGTCATGGTATGCTAAACTAACGTAAGTGGGATTAACAACGTGGTTCCTCCTCTCTACTTCCTTCTGTCTCATGGATTCTGGAGGTCTGGATCGTGGTCCATGCCTATACTACCAACTATTCATACACTCTGTCATCCTCATTGAATGTGTTGTTACTCTGTAATATTTCCTTCTGGTCACATGACATCTCTTGTTCTGTCCATCCTGGAGAGGGATCCTCCTCTGTTGCTCTCCTGAAGGTTTCTTCTCCTTTTTTCCCCGTGACTTTTTTTCTTCTATTTCTTTTTCCTGATCCGATGTGAGGTCAAAGGTCAGGAATGTCTATGTGTACAGACTGTAAAGCCCTCTGAGGAAAATGTGTAATTTGTGATATTGGGCTATATAAAAGAAACTGAAGTGAACGTGGTGGGTGTGTCGCTCCACACTGGATATATAAACCTACGTTACTATAGCGACAACGACGGAGCATCAGCGTCGGTCATCAGCTCAGATCTTTAGCTTCAGGCCTGACCTACACGACCTCACGCCACATGTGGCCATTGTTTTAGTGGCTCGTTCAGCTTCGGCGAGACGGACACCGAACGGACACCGCACTGGTCGTACGTGACGGAGACCGCTGAGAAAAGAGAGGCGAGAGCCGGAAGGGAAATGGAGGACGTACGAGAGACGTGACTGGAACTGGAAATCTGTGGCATTCGGGAGAAGAAGATAAAATAGCCTGATTTGTCTTTTTCTTCTTCTTCTTCTTCTTCTACTGCCATGCCGAGGGACCCTGTCATGCCCACCCCCCCTCCCCCCCCCAACCCACGAGCACCCACATCTATAATTAGCTAAACGGCACACCTACTTACCACCCACGTAACGAGAACAAATGATCCGGCGTAATTGTACATCGGACATGTTGAAACAAAGACCTCCAGGTTGTTTTCTCAGGAGCGTTTTCGGAATACAGAGCGAAGCCGGAAAAAAAGAAGAAGCAAAAGCAGCGAAGCAACTGGACGCGCTTTCCAAATGCAGGTACTGGGACGGGGACGGGGGGGAGTAAACCAGACATATTACAATGAACTGAGCAAGGAAACGGAGATGGGTACAACAGATCGATCACGTATGAATAAATAAAGAACAGGAGGCCTGGTGGAGGCCATTTAAAACCTACGGACTAATAAGGGGATGGTCTAATTCACACATGTAAGTTACATCGTCGGTCTGTTCATAGAAATATGTTAAGAAAAAAGAAAAAAAGAATAGAGCCGGCTTCATCCTTTAATTAACAGGCGTGCATTTGCTTCTTCTTTATTTATTTATTTTCCAGCTCTCGCTCATTCTTTCCCTTTTGCCCTGCACATGGTTCTCATGACGTCGGTGACGAAGCCCAGTGTGACAGCTTAAAGCCTCAAAGTCACACGGCGGTGATACGGTTGTTTCACCTCCTCCCCCACCCCCCATCCACATTGCAAACCGATTGAGAGTGAAATGCCACAGAGAGTTAAGATAATGACATGTATAAACCGGGGGTCATAACATTCAGGAAGTTGTACTACATCTGCCCCCCCGCCCCCCCGCCCACTGTCACATCATCAGCCTCTCTGCGCTCTCGCTTAGCGACATCTGTTCCCGATGCTGAGCGAGCACACGGGGAAACTTTGACGGAAAGGATTTGGATTCATTCAAAAAAATAAGACGCAGCATTTTCTTTTCTAAAGACGTTTAAATCTCGAGACAGAAATCACGCTGACGCACCGGAAAAACAAATAAATACAAAAACCTCAACGGTCGATCGCCGGCGGCTTCCAGAGCTTCACTTGGAGTTCATCCGTCTCGCTGATTGAGCAACCGTATTGGTCAACGGGGGTCCTTCGTGTGCCCGGGAGCCAATGAGAACACGGCAGCCTTATTACATACAAAGATATTGGAAGAACTTAAAAACTAAAAAAAACTAAAAACTTTTGCCAGTCCCTGTTGACCGGTTGCACGGCAACAATCTCTCACCTCGATCAGCATTCAGAAAAAAAAGAGAAAACACCTGCACGTGTGTGTGTGTGTGACCCAAATGGAGTTCAAAGGTCGCCTGCAGTACATTGCTCCAGAGTTAAACGACACCAACACACAGCGCGCTCCCAGACAGTGAGAAGGGGTTCAAGTCGTGGTTCCAGGCGGCGGCGGTGGGGGCGGCGGCCGGGCTTGTTGAGATGCCGGCCCTCAAAACGCAGTAAATATTGACTCTGCGGAGCCGCTGTTTACCCTCCAGGCCTTTCGGGGGACAAACTACGAGGAGACTGTTTTTAAATTTTTTTGAACATTTTGATTTTGATTCCAGCCGATCCCGCTGTTTTGTTAGAGTCGTATACATAGAAGCTCGCCGTGTGTATTTTCCCCGCGGTGTTTGTGTGAAGCGGCGCTCCCTCCCAGCGACGCTCTTGTAATTGCGTCGAGTCACTCTGGGAGAGAGAGACAGTTTCCATTGTGCCTCTCTCTCTCTCTCTCTCTCTGTGTAAACCCAGACTAACACAGTGGCTGACGCCTGACCCCCCCACCCCCAACACGCCATCCCCTCCTTCTTTTGTTGTTGTATAAACTCCATCCAGAACAGATAGCCGGATGACCTGCCAAAAATAAAGCCAGCTCTGCGTTATTACCCTAATGTGATGCCGTGACGCTCTGCACGTACGGAGAAAAAAGGCCTCTGGATTGTTCACCTCTCCCCGTTTCAAAGAGGAAGTAGCGTAGCTCTGACGGACAAATGCATTAATAATAACGCCTTTGCACTCGTCGTCTTGCCCCTGGACGCAGACACGTGCTCTGGAGGGTCAGCGGTGTGTTCAAGGACGACAACGAGTGTTTTGCTTCGCGTTATGCGCCGCAAAGGGAGGCGAAGAGAGAGAGAGAAGACGACGCATGCAGTGAAACTCGAGTTGTTATTCACCTGTCAGCCTCATGCATTATGTAACGGGGGTTTCAGAAGAGGAAGATAACAGCCTTGAGAACTCACTGACTGCATTTGATGTATTATTTAAACTGGAATAACTGAGCGGGAGAACATTTCTTCGTCGGTGCCTGAACTCCCCCTCAGAGCATATTTGGTAACACTTTATTTGACTCCTGTCACGAGCATGATAGGTGTCTCATGAATGTTGTTACTTTGCATTGAAAAGGACATCATGGACACCTAAAGACAACAGTCGTAGACAGAGATTCCTCTGCGTATCGTAGGTTTGCGATTGGGGGCGGGGCTTCAATAAGTCACTCGCGTATTCGTACAGCCCGATAACTAATGCTAATGTTGTTGCACGTCTCCTGGCTGTGGATCGGGGGTTATTGGTGATAATGATGTCATTGTTAAGGTCACAGCTCGTTTGCGCTTCCCTCAAATATGGTGTAGTGGCCATTTGTCCAAATAAATCAAATAAAACAAATTGCCAAACAAACAAAAAGGACAAACCAAATGCTGACACTGCCTTCCGTGTGCTCGGAAAAAAGCATAGGCCACCCCGGTGCATGCTGGTCCTGAAGCTACCCACACCTACATATAACCACAGGTGCCCAGTGTTACCCAATCAGTGAACCAATCCTACAACTAAATCACAATGAACTAAACTAAAAATATCATAAGAAAAAACTCTTCTAACATATCAAAATATAACCTATATAGGCAATGATTAATCAATATTACTTTACAATAAAACTAAATACAAATGTCAAAATAAATAGCTCCAACATACGGATAGAACCTCACGCAAAGAAGTACAATTTTAACTGATTCTCGGGCAGAATTCTACATGTTCTACACTGTCAGGAAGACGCTGGTCATAAGCAGCCTGTTAGTCTTGCAGCCATCACTCCGTCAGCTGATTGGGGGCGGGCACACCATGATGGAGCCAGCCAATTAGAGGCAGAGCAGTTTTGTAAGCCAATCACAGCGTCGTTGGTAAAACTCTTTTTAAATACCTTCTCCTCTCTTGTTGATGTCAGGACCAAAAAACACTTTGCACTATTACAATATACAATTATAAATAAATTATATTGTTGAACTTTAAACACCTGTCACTCCTGACTGGAATGATGGAAATGAGCTGCCATCATGGTGAGAGGGAAATGGGACTTCCTGCTTCCCTCTTATGCGCCAGAAGATACGCATTGCACTAGCATCGCAGCACTAGCATCGCAGCACTAGCATCGCACCACTGGCATCGCAGCACTAGCATCGTAGCATCGCAGCACTAGCATCGCAGCACTAGCATCGCAGCAGTAGCATCGCAGCACTAGCATCGCAGCAGTAGCATCACAGCACTAGCATCGCAGCAGTAGAATCGCAGCACTAGCATCGCAGCACTAGCATCGCAGCAGTAGAATCGCAGCACTAGCATCGCAGCACTAGCATCGCAGCAGTAGCATTGCAGCACTAGCATCGCAGCACTAGCATCGCAGCAGTAGCATCGCAGCAGTAGAATCGCAGCAGTAGCATCGCAGCAGTAGAATCGCAGCACTAGCATCGCAGCACTAGCATCGCAGCACTAGCATCGCAGCAGTAGCATCGCAGCACTAGCATCGCAGCACTAGCATCGCAGCAGTAGCATCGCAGCACTAGCATCGCAGCAGTAGCATCGCAGCAGTAGCATCGCAGCACTAGCATCGCAGCAGTAGAATCGCAGCACTAGCATCGCAGCACTAGCATCGCAGCACTAGCATCGCAGCAGTAGCATCGCAGCACTAGCATCGCAGCACTAGCATCGCAGCAGTAGAATCGCAGCAGTAGCATCGCAGCACTAGCATCGCAGCACTAGCATCGCAGCAGTAGCATCGCAGCACTAGCATCGCAGCATCGCAGCAGTAGCATCGCAGCACTAGCATCGCAGCAGTAGCATTGCAGCACTAGCATCGCAGCACTAGCATCGCAGCAGTAGCATCGCAGCACTAGCATCGCAGCACTAGCATCGCAGCACTAGCATCGCAGCAGTAGCATCGCAGCAGTAGCATCGCAGCACTAGCATCGCAGCACTAGCATCGCAGCAGTAGCATCGCAGCACTAGCATCGCAGCACTAGCATCGCAGCACTAGCATCGCAGCAGTAGCATCGCAGCACTAGCATCGCAGCAGTAGCATCGCAGCAGTAGCATCGCAGCACTAGCATCGCAGCAGTAGAATTGCAGCAGTAGCATCGCAGCAGTAGCATCGCAGCACTAGCATCGCAGCAGTAGCATCGCAGCACTAGCATCGCAGCAGTAGCATCGCAGCACCAGCATCGCAGCACCAGCATCGCAGCACCAGCATCGCAGGCAGCAGCATCGCAGCAGTAGAATCGCAGCAGTAGCATCGCAGCAGTAGCATCGCAGCACTAGCATCGCAGCACTAGCATCGCAGCACTAGCATCGCAGCACTAGCATCGCAGCAGTAGCATTGCAGCACTAGCATCGCAGCACTAGCATCGCAGCACTAGCATCGCAGCAGTAGCATCGCAGCACTAGCATCGCAGCAGTAGCATCGCAAAAGTAGCATCGCAGCACTAGCATCGCAGCACTAGCATCGCAGCAGTAGCATTGCAGCACTAGCATCGCAGCACTAGCATCGCAGCAGTAGCATTGCAGCACTAGCATCGCAGCACTAGCATCGCAGCACTAGCATCGCAGCAGTAGCATCGCAGCACTAGCATCGCAGCACTAGCATCGCAGCACTAGCATCGCAGCACTAGCATCGCAGCAGTAGCATTGCAGCACTAGCATCACAGCACTAGCATCGCAGCAGTAGCATCGCAGCACTAGCATCGCAGCACTAGCATCGCAGCGCTAGCATATCTAGCAGCGCTAGGCACGTACGTGTCTCGTCAAACTCGATTTAGAACAACGGCGGAACTTGTCGAGTCTGAAGCCGCGGTGAGGGGTCGACGAGGTCAGCGGCGTGACGTCCACCAAGGTCTGAAACGAGAAGTATATGGAGATGAATTCCTTTGCTCTCCTGGCGGAGGCCGTTCGGCGTGTTTAGAGACACAAGTGGAGAGAGTCGGTTCATCGTATGGAATTGTCATTAATATAAAAAAGGACCGATCGGCTTCGTCGAGGCCGCCGTGTCACGGTGTGACAAACGAGTACAAAGAGACTTCGTAAATACACCCGGGAGCACGGCACCGGGCCCGGGACCGACGCCCAGGATCCACTTAGAGGAACAGGGAGATTTATTGGTCCAGAAAAGGGAGAGGAAAGGAGAAAAGCCATGGAGAGAGTGTGAAACGGAGGACAAGAGGGGAGAGAAAGTGACAAATTTGTGGAAGGAAATATAGTTCTGAGTGCAAAATAATGTTCTAAAAAGTATTTTAGACGGGATGGATTAAAAAGAAAAGTGGACGTAAGAAAGTCTCAATCCATCCAATCACGGGTATAAAGATAAAAGATAAAGAGGTTTTTATTTGTCATTCTTGTTGTACAACATTTTGTTTTATGGCCCAAAGCAGCAAACAACAAAGACAAGAGGAATAAAAAAAATGTTAAATAAAGATAATAATAATATAGAATGTGTTCTGAGAGAATAAAGTGTCAGTTTATTTTAATTTTAAATTTATTTAACCAGGAAATGCCTCATTGAGATTTAAAATCTCCTTTACAAGAGTGTCCTGGCCAAGACAGCAGCAGTAGCACGTCACACAAAGTTCCATACAATACAACATAAAACAGTGACAGACAATATTTGTAAAAAAAAGAAAAAAAAATAAAAAAAAGTAAGATTGTATATGTAAAGATAACATATGGACTAAAGCAAATTGCATTGCAACTTCCATCATTCAAGATTCAAGATTCAAGATGTTTTATTTGTCACATACACACACAGGGTGTGCAGTGAAATGAAAGTGGCAATGCTCAGCAGGAATGTGCAAGGGCAACAAGTACACACTATTTACAATAAAAAACAACACAATATTTACAGTAAGTGTGTGTGTGTGTGTGTGTGTGTGTGTGTGTGTAAGAGGGGCAGTTGTGTGGGTCTATGTGGGGGTCCTGGTGAGGTCGGAGTTCACAGTCCTGATGGCCTGAGGAAAGAAACTCCGTCTCAGTCTCTCTGTTCTTGCAGCGTGACTACGGAGGCGCCTGCCTGACCGCAGCAGCTGAAACAGTCTGTTGTTGGGGTGGTGAGGATCCTTCATGATCCTGCCGGCTCTGGTTCTGCACCTCCTGGTGTACAAGTCCTGCAGGTGGGAGTGGGTTTCAATGCGCTCAGCAGAACGCACTACTCTCTGCAGAGCCTTCCTGTCCTGAGCGGAGCAGTTGCCAAACCAGGCTGTGATGCTTCCTGTCAGGACGCTCTCTACAGCTCCAGAGTAGAAGGACTGAAGGATCCTCTGGGAAACTTTAAATTTCCTCAGCTGCCTGAGGTGGTAGAGGCGCTGCCTTGCCTTTCTCACCAGAGTGTCTGTGTTCGTTGACCATGTCAGATCCTCGGTGATCGTTCATATTTACCCCCTGGGGGAGGAGACGTTTGACACAACTAAAAACATGCAGTCGTAAAAAAAAAGAAGAAGATGTAATCTGTTCCAAGATGAAGGAGAGTGGAAGAAAAAAAAGACGACCAGGGAGAGCAGAAGACGCCACTGCTGAACGTTAGGAACCCTTCCGACGCTTCACCTGGGAGCTGGTGATCACATGGTGGTGCCTGAGCTCACAGTCGCTGCATTTGCTGTTGGTGGTGGTTATGTACTGTACCCTTAAGAAAGTACCCACGCGCTATAAATTAGGAAAAATGCTGCACGTTGCACACTTCTTTTTTATTTTTTCTATGCTGCTACGATTCCATTCCTAAAATCGAGAAGAAACCCGTCAAATTTGTTGGAATTACTGGGAATTAATTTAGCAACTGGGCCGATGCAGCGGGAACATTGTGTCATGACTGTGTGTCCTCGTCTTGTTTCCTCTCTCGTACAAATCAGCACAGTGTGAGGGGAGAATGAAGGGGGGGGGGGGGGGACATAATTAAAAGACTTTTAGGGTGAAATGGGTTTTTCACATTGAATCGTCGTTCGTTAGACAAATTTATCTCAAGCGTTCTTTTCTTCTTTTTTCTCTCTGGAGGTGAAAAGGCGTTCCGTGGCCAAATGGACATGCACACAATGGTGTGTGTGTGTGTGTGTGTGTGGGCTGGAAGACTTTTCCAGGAATCAGGTTCTGGGATTCAGTGTGGGAATTTTTGAAAACCTTTTTTATAAATTTTATTTTATTGCTCTTCTAGAAAAAAAATATGTTGCCGCTTAATAGCTTTTAAATGCTTATTGGTGTTATTTCCCTGTGCTGCTCTCTTCCATCGCCCACACTTCTTTTTGTAACTCTTCCTGGAATGTCACAGCCCACACTACTGGTTCTCTCTCTCTCTTTCTGGGAGGGATTCCCACACCTGACCTCACATGGCTTTATTTTAGGCTGTGCACTCTTTCCTTCGCCGGACCTCAGTTCCCCATAGCTCTTGGCACAACACTCTCTTTGCCTGTCTCGAAAGGGAAGAGCTTCATCAGCAGGTTGGAGGACATTACTCACTTCTATAACCAGGCGGATAAGGAGCTCAGACCAGCGGGGCCATGGAGGCAGGGGGCCGGCCCACCGGGCAGGCCTTTGAGGCAGGAGGCTCAAAGAAGGAGGCAGGGCCATTGGGAAGGAGGCCAGGTCCCGTCCAGGGGCTGGATGCAGGAAGCAGGGGGGACCCAGGAGCCAGGACCAGCTTCATACACACAGCCAGGTCCAATGGACCCTATGAGGCGATGAAGCACAAAGACTCCGGGAAGAAGTAGAGTTAGCAATGTGCAATGACTATTTACGATGTTAAGATACAGCGAAGTATTGTCGGTAGGGGATATAAAGTCGAAATGTCACAGAAGCATATCCCCCCCCCCCCCCCCCCCCGGTTACCCCCAAGGTATTGACTGTCAGCTCTTTTGCCATAGCTTCCACTGTTGGCGCTGTTAGCAACGTTAGCTGATTGCCACCGGCTCCGTCGTCTTGTTCAAAGTCATTGAGAGGCAATAGATAGAACCCCAATTGGGTATAAAGCCCATTTAAGATGGTCATTTTGTAAGATAAGGCGTTAAGTTTCAACCAAGGAACCCAACAGGCCACACGTTGGCTTTCACAAGCCGCTTGATGTCCCTAGGAAAAGATGTTCACTTACAGGGCATGTAAAGAAACAGTGGGGTCAGAAACCGTGTCTTTGATACTGGCTATCTTGAGATTGGAAAAGCTTTACGAAAAGAAAGACCACACCACTGACCTTCTTTTCAAAGTTCCACTGAGCAACACCGACATCATCCCTCATCTCCATGTGTTCAGTTCTGTGCTTCTATTGGTCACCGTGGCAACACGTGGAATCGTTTTGTCAGGACCTCGTGAGGCAGTGTCAGTTGTCATGGACTAGAAGGTACCCAGGCCCTGACACATGCACAAAACCTCTCCATTCTGTTGGCTTCAATGGCCATCTGCTGAGTCAGGGGGTTCTGATGGGGGAGGGGTCACTGATTCTTTAGGTCCGGTATAAAAAGGAGAGGTTTGAACCAGGTAGATACACAGTTCAGGAGCAACACAGCACATCTACAGCCAGCATGAGCAACACCGGCACGAACATGAGGGGCAAGGTAAATATATGTTTGTAGTAAGCAGAAATGACCGTCACCATATATTCACCTTAATGCTTCATTCCTAATTATTTACCATTCACTTGTTTCCAGATCACCTTCTACGAGGAGAAGAACTTCCAGGGCCGCTCTTATGAGTGCATGAACGACTGCTCGGACATGTCCTCCTACCTGAGCAGGTGCCAGTCCTGCAGGGTGGAGAGCGGCTGCTTCATGGTGTACGACCGCACCAACTACATGGGGAACCAGTACTACATGAGGAGGGGCGACTACTCCGACTACCAGAACTGGATGGGCATGAGCAGTGGCGTCAGGTCTTGCCGTATGATCCCCATGGTAGGTTTAGAACAGACCTTCAAAGAAGATTCTTGAGCGATACCTTTTTTTTATCTCTGAAATAATCAAAATGTTTGTTTGTTTCATCAAAACAGCACAGGGGACAGTTCAGGATGAAGATCTACGAGAGGGAGAGCTTCGGCGGTCAGAGTCACGAGATGATGGACGACTGCGACAACATCATGGACCGCTACCGCATGAACGACTGCCAGTCATGCCACGTGATGGACGGCCACTGGCTGATGTACGAGCAGCCCCAGTACAGAGGCAAGATGATGTACATGAGGCCCGGAGAGTACAGGAGCTTCAGGGACATGGGCATGAGCGGCATGAGGTTCATGAGCATGAGGCGCATCACTGATTCCTGCAACTAAATGATCACAAAATGTCTCTTGAATGTATCAAAAGCCAATAAATGAATAATTTCTAAACATCTTTTTGTCAAAGTTCTTGCCCGACTGTCCCAAAGAAATAGATTATTCCAAATAATATATGCAACATTTCATACAATTGAATATATTGTAATTCTTTTAAACAACAAACACCCAGCATGTTTTAAAAATACAGCAAAATGTTGCTCTACATGTTTGTGTTGAACCCAACAGACAAAAGAACAGTTGATCCTACGAGGCGGATCAATATTCTGGGTAGTTAACAAGCGAGGTGTCGACGCCATTCAATTCCATTCAATTCAGTTAATTTAGTAAAGCCCAACATTTTACAAATTGCCACAGCGGGCTTTACAATCTGTACACATACGACATCCCTGTCTCAAGACCTCACATCGGATCAGAAAAAACTCTGCAACTTCACAATCGATGAAACAGAAGGAGAAAGAGTAGGGTAGGGCATCAGCAGGGCCATGGCAGGAGGCCCGAGGCACACCATGCAATTCGATTCTATTCAATTCATTTTTTATATAGCCCAAAATCACAAATTGTGAATTCAGGCCGCATCAGCAGGGCCATGACAGGAGGCCGACCCACCGGGCAGGAGGCATCAGACCCAGCCAGGTCCAATGGACCCTATATGACATGAAGTCATAAAGACTGCAGGGAGGAAGCAGAGTTAATAATGTGCAATGAAGAAATGTAAATTCATCCATAAGGAGGGAGAGAAGAGGAGATAGGTGCTCAGTGTATCCTAAACGTCCCCCAGCAGCCTATCAGCCTATAGCAGCATATCAAGGGGCTGGACCAGGTGAACCTGATTCAACCCGAACTATAAGCTCTGTCAAAGAGGAAAGTCTTAAGTCTACTCTTAAATGAGGTGACTGTGTCTGCCTCCAGGACTGAAGCTGAAAGCTGGCTCCATAAAAGAGGAGCTTAATTACTGAAGGCTTGGCTTCCATCCTACTTTTTAAGACTCTAGGAACCACAAGCTCCTTAAGATATGATGGAGCGTCACCAATCCAGTCTTTGTAGGTCAAGAGAAGAAATTTAAATGTGATTCTTGATTTTACGGTGAGCCAGTGCAGAACAGCTAGTGCAGGAGTGATGTGATCTCTGAGGTGCTAGGGGCCGAGTAAAATAACTTCAGTTTTGTCAGAGTTTAACATCAAGAAGTTGCAGGTCATCCATGTTTTTATGTCTTTAAGACATGCTTGAAGTTTACTGAGCTGGTTGGTCTCCTCTGGTTTGATCGATAGATATAATTGAGTATCATCTGCATAACAATGAAAGTTTATGGAGTGTTTCCTGATAATATTGCCCAAAGGAAGGATATATAAGGTAAATAAAATTGGTCCAAGCACAGAACCTTGTGGAACTCCGTGATTAACGTTGGTGGTTATCGAGGCGTCATCGTTTACAAATACAAACTGAGATCGATCTGATAAATAGGATTTAAACCAACTTAGTGCCGTGCCTGAAATGCCAATCGACTGCTCCAGTCTCTGTAATAGGATGTCATGGTCAATGGTGTCGAATGCAGCACTAATGTCTAACAAGACCAGTACAGAGATGAGTCCTTTATCAGCACTAAGGTCTAACAAGACCAGTACAGAGATGAGTCCTTTATCAGCACTATGGTCTAACAAGACCAGTACAGAGATGAGTCCTTTACCAGCACTATGGTCTAACAAGACCAGTACAGAGATGAGTCCTTTATCAGCCCTATGGTCTAACAAGACCAGTACAGAGATGAGTCCTTTACCAGCACTATGGTCTAACAAGACCAGTACAGAGATGAGTCCTTTATCAGCAATAAGGTCTAACAAGACCAGTACAGAGATGAGTCCTTTATCAGCACTATGGTCTAACAAGACCAGTACAGAGATGAGTCCTCTATCAGCACTATGGTCTAACAAGACCAGTACAGAGATGAGTCCTTTACCAGCACTAAGGTCTAACAAGACCAGTACAGAGATGAGTCCTTTACCAGCACTAAGGTCTAACAAGACCAGTACAGAGATGAGTCCTTTACCAGCACTATGGTCTAACATGACCAGTACAGAGATGAGTCCTTTATCAGCACTAAGGTCTAACAAGACCAGTACAGAGATGAGTCCTTTACCAGCACTAAGGTCTAACAAGACCAGTACAGAGATGAGTCCTTTATCAGCACTAAGGTCTAACAAGACCAGTACAGAGATGAGTCCTTTACCAGCACTATGGTCTAACAAGACCAGTACAGAGATGAGTCCTTTACCAGCACTAAGGTCTAACAAGACCAGTACAGAGATGAGTCCTTTACCAGCACTAAGGTCTAACAAGACCAGTACAGAGATGAGTCCTTTACCAGCACTAAGGTCTATCAAGACCAGTACAGAGATGAGTCCTTTACCAGCACAAAGGTCTAACAAGACCAGTACAGAGATGAGTCCTTTACCAGCACTAAGGTCTATCAAGACCAGTACAGAGATGAGTCCTTTACCAGCACTAAGGTCTAACAAGACCAGTACAGAGATGAGTCCTTTACCAGCACAAAGGTCTAACAAGACCAGTACAGAGATGAGTCCTTTACCAGCACTATGGTCTAACAAGACCACTACAGAGATGAGTCCTTTATCACGATAAGGTCTAACAAGACCAGTACAGAGATGAGTCCTTTATCTGATGCAATTAGGAGGTCATTTGTAATTTTCACCAGTAATTTAATATAGCTTTAGGATTTATTAATAGGCTTGAGTCAAAAATGGCTGCTACTCCACCGCCTCGGCCGGTGCCTCAAGGAATATGAGTATTAATATGACTTGGAGGAGACGATTCATTTAGGCTGACATATTATTGATGACTCAGGTTTCAGTAAGACACAATAAATCAATGTGATTGTCTGATATTAAATCACTTACTAATACAGCTTAAGATGACAATGCTCTAATATTTAGGATCTAAAATGTGTGAGTGCTGAAATAGTGGTTTTAACCTTTATGAAGTTACTTTGTCTGACTGCTCTTCTAGTTACGTTTGATTTAATTAAGTTAAGTGGGATGGACACAGTCTCACACAAGGCCGGCCTGGCCACAGAGAAGCTCAGAAAACAACCACATGTTTTACACGTCGTACGTTTCAAAATACTGCGAAGAGAAAACTTTCGAAATCAAACAAAACTGAGAGAAACGAACAAGAGTGCACTTGAAATAGGAGATGAGTAATGTTGCACGGAGACAGGGGCTGAGTGTTTTGAAAGACTTTCACAGGAGTTGGCAAGTGCCATATTTTTCCTTCAGGCAGAACACAACCATTTTCAGGAAAACAATGATGCCTTCCAACTCCCGATTTTTGGCATTGGAATCTCTCCACAAACCGACTGCCACCAAAGATATCACGATTGAATATTTTGGCTGAGCCATCGAAATATCTAAAATGTGGGATTTTTTTTTCTCCGGCATCAACTAAAATCAAATCACTTCCCTCAGGCGTGAGAGCTTTCGATGGATCGCGTGTACTTTCTATAAACCCCGCTGGGCTCGATGGCTGTTTGAGCAACTCCGGCTCCGGGTTGAGCGATAATCCACACGTGTGAAGGTGTGTTCACACCAAAAGCGAAACTATTTTTTCGCGTGATCGAATCCCATGACAAGTCAACGTACAGACGCGTGTGGCTGCGATAGACGCGATATTTACCCGGGCGGCGAGTTTGAGGCGTTTGGGGCGACGCGATGTGGGCGACGCGTTTACAGCGGCGTGTTTTCAGCAGTGCAATTTTCGCCCCGAGTTGAAATATTTCAACTTTGAGGCGGTCATCTCGCAACTCGGGCCAATCAGCTCTTGAGTTCCGCTCTCGTAGCTGGGAGCGGAAGTCTTTCAGACGTAACAGTGACTTCATCGGTGAAAGTGACCGAGCTGAGTGAGCCTACGGGTGATGTCATGAACCCAAACACGAGGGCGTTAGTGTGTGGGATGTCCACAACAAATATAAAGCAGAACTAGTGGTTAGTTATTCTGGTGGATGAAGGAGATGATAACGGTCTTTACGGAGACGAGACACGGAGATAAGCCCTGCCCCTCGCGGAGCGTCTCGACGCTCATGGTGAGAACTCGGTGAATGGTGTAGCGAGTAAACTCACGCGTTTTGGGCGACGCGAAAAATCGCTTCGCTTTTGGTGTGAACGCATCTTAACTGTTTACGAGCCACACGATTGTCATTGCATTTTATCGTTTTGTCAGTAAGAGCTGAACCCAACCTGCAATTCTACAGGTACATTTTTATTTCGTCTTTTATTCCTCCCCCCCCACCCCCCCCACCCCCTCTTCTTGGGCATATTCAAACCATGAAGCAATGGCACCACTCCGGCAACAACAACAGAAATGGGACACTGCCGTATGACGAGACAATCTGTGAGATCTTTCCTTCGAAAAAAACATCTTCATAGCCAAAGTGGCAATGTACCAATGTCTTGGAACCCTGCAATAAGCATCTTTCCTAGCAAACACCTTACATCACACCTCTCCGTGAGCAGAGATTATTTATTTGTATGGGGAAAGCCCCAACCAGACTGAGCGGAGAGCCATCTGCCTGTGATTACGGCTTGGGAACAACATTACAACAATGGCCACTTGGGCACAGCGAGAGAGAGAGAGAGAGAAACAAAATCAGGGGAGAGCCCAGCAATGATCGCACACAACAATTACAGGGGAACCAAATCCCTCTGGTCGGCTGTTTTGGAGGAGTGAAACACAAGAGATTTGGCCAAGCCTGCGGTTGCGAGGCGTTCAACGTGCAACTGAATTCAACCAACAGACTTCCGATCTGATCGCCGTCATGGGCGGTGTCCCGCAGGGCGTCGATCTGGGCCCCATAGATATATATATATATATGTTTAATGTGCATGTATGTACACTATGTGTATATATGCCGTGTGACAAAAGGGATAACACACTTTTAAACGTTGTCCTTTTCCTCATTACTTCGATTAGTCGAAATACAGTGCAAATCTTATGGGATACAGTGGATTTACTTTTTGTTTTTTTGACTAGATCAAGATATCCGATCCAACATTATATTTAATAGAGCCTAGTTCGACGTCCGTGACTGCAACGTCTTTTGAGTCCCATCAGCTTATGAAGATGTTAGCACGCTATCTTAGTTTAGGATGACTACAGACAACGTTATTTAGAACATTAAAGAAGGGATGTTCAACTCATTTTTTTTTGTATAGCCTAAAATCACAAATTACACATACGACGTTCCTGACCTTTGACCTCACATAAAAAACTCCCCCAAAAAAGCGAAGAAACCTTCAGGAGAGCAAGAGGAGGATCCCTCTCCAGGACGGACAGAAGAATAGAAGTCATGTGACCAGAATTAATCATTACAGAGTAACAGCACATTCAATGACTATGACAGAGTGTATAAATAGTTGGGAGGCAATATGTAACAAGACACACATGTCACGTGTCAATAGAGTACCGTAGGCCTTGCCTTTCTATGCATATGTTTCAGAATGCATTACTCATTACATTTTAGGGACGATACATTTTTACGATTCTCTTTTTCCACCAAAAACACTGCGACTCTTTAAAAAAGTAGTTCGTAGTTTACGTTTGCTCTTCAAGACGAGGCTGAGTTTTCAGTTTGATTTGAACAACCACATTTAGTGGGTGTGCCAGAGACACCCGAGGGCAAATACAAAAAAAACTGAAGATGCCGTTCACTGCTCTCTTTGGTATCATTATATATATATATATATATATATATATATATGTATTTAAACAAAATTATTATTAAGATGACACGTTCCCCTCTCAGTTTTTGGAAGCTGCCGGGCATCGTGAGGATGATTAATGTCAAGATGCACATTTTCTCGCGTGGGGAATGTTGATGTTAGTGCGTGACACGCACGGTATCCCTTTTCAGCGTCGGTGAACAGAAACCCGCTTGCTCGGTAACAGATAGCCCGAAGACCGTCACCGGATACGTGAACCCATCAGAACCGACTTGTGTAAGAGTAGCTCATGAGCGATGCTCATTTCAACGGGTATTAAATGCCTCGATGTTTACATACATGTACACTATGGTTCAAAAGTTTGGGGTCACAAAGACAATTTGGTGTTTTCCATGAAAACTCACACAATTATTTATCAAATGAATTGCAAAATCAATATAAGATATAGTCAAGACATTGACAAGGTTATAAATAATGATTTCTATTTGAAATATTAATGTTGTTCTTCTTGTGGCTCATAGGAAGGCCAGTTTTATATCTTTTCTCACAAGCATAACCGTTTTCAGCTGCGCTCACATAAAAAGGGTTCCCAAGTGTTTTCTACCCCTCTGTTAGTCTTCTAAGGCGATAACACAATGTACCATGAGAACACTGGAGATGGGCCTTTATACACCTATGTATAGAGTTCATTAAAAACCAGAGAATAGTCATTTACCACATTAACTATGTAGAGAGTGTATTTTATTCATTTAATTTGAATAAAACAGTGCTGTTCTTTGAAAAATAAGGACATTTCTAAGTGACCCTAAACTTTTGAACGGTAGTGTATGTCAAGGAAGAATATGGCTGAAGAAAAGATGAACCGTGCTTGTCTTCGTAAAAAAATACATCCGAGTATGTAGAAACTTTATAGGTCTGTGTATATAAACCATGACATATGGAGACTGTATAATGGCTTTTCATTAACTTTGTCACGATAAGAGCTCCACAAGTATTTTTTTGCCAAGCAGGTGTATGGTCTGGAATCAATTTAATGGGTGCCAGAGAAGAAATGACTTTGGTTATATTTTCTACATCTGTTTGAATATGTGATTTCACCCCCCAGTGGAGAGATGAAGTTATACGGCCGATCGTCTCCAGATTATATTTTTTACAAGGCCCCAACTACCCCGGTAATGCACTTGAGCGGCTAATTGTAGATTGTAATAGGACTTTATTGGTTAAAAATATATATTACATTTGCTTGTCAGCTCACTAACATGCAACACAGACTATCAACAAGTGAAAATTTACTTTTACGACACTTTTAGGAGTTCCCGAAATTTAACTTTCCCCCCTCAGACACCAGGTCAACATACCAGAAAGTCCCATCGACTGAGTCACACACTGAAATAATGAAAACAACATAAAGTAGCCTTCTACTCCTTAAAGCTTCACGAGGAAGGAAGCATTGGTGCAATTAAGGACTCAAAATTAACATTGGAAAACAACAACAACATTGTAAGCATTGTAAAAGCAGATGTAACTAATTCAAGCATGATGTCATGGGCTGTGTCTACTACCGGACACTTGAGCACTTCGAGCACTGACTTTCAGTGCTTAGGGCGCCACACTGACAAAACCAGCAGAATTCAGTGCACTGAAAGTACCCGGATGGCGCACTGCAAACGGGCAAAAAATACAGTGTAAAACGATGGACACTACTCGCCCTAAACGGGCGCCATCTTGGCTACGTAGCGGAAGAGGAGGAGCCATTTCGCCAGCTTTTCATTTTATTTCTAAAACAATGACGGACGAGATGGCTACGGTAGCACAAGCGGTAGACCACGGAGGCTCCTGCCGCGATTGTGGAGGTATCGCAGTTTCCACATGGGGTGGAGAAAGGGGTAAACAAGGGACACAAAGAGGGCAAGAAGTGCAGTCATTTTGTCAGTTTAAGTTTCGCGGGTATCGCAAGCAGATTTGCGTACGTCACTCCCGGCTTAATTTCGCGGGTGCCGTGAACAGATTTGCGTCCGTCACTTCCGCCAAGTGGTTAACGTAAGTGT
The DNA here is from genome assembly GCF_029220125.1 of Pseudoliparis swirei. Lineage (NCBI taxonomy): Eukaryota > Metazoa > Chordata > Actinopteri > Perciformes > Liparidae > Pseudoliparis > Pseudoliparis swirei. The sequence goes on along the minus strand of NC_079389.1, from coordinate 4,548,507 downwards.
TCCATTTGATACAGCACTTATCACCGACGGAGTGCACTACCAGATGTCAGTGCACTGTATTGCAGTGTACTTCGTAAAGTGTCCGGTAGTAGACACAGCCATGGTCTGGGTTTTTAGTGTCTTGTTTCCTGTTTTATTTTGAAGTTCCAGTCACTTGTGTCCTCTGTTTCCTTGCACCTACTGTCCCTGTGATAGTCTGCCCTGTCCCCTGATTGCTCATTCCCTTCACCTGCCCTCAGCCACTCCTCTGCCTCCTGTGTGATTGCAAGCCCCGCCCTCATTGTTTCCACCCGTGTCTCGTTAAGTTTTTGTATTTAGGTTTCTCCTTGTTTTGGGCCAGATCCTTTTCGTCTTCTTCTTTTTTTTTGTTCCTCGTGTGACTTTTTGCTCAGTAAAAGAGTTTGTTCCCCTCACCTCTGCTCCTGAGTCTCTCCCACTGCCCTCGAAACATTACAGAACAGTACAAATTATTAATGACATGTTTTAATTGGCCAGCTGTACTCTACTTAACCCTTTAAGTGGTGATGGTGAGATGAAGCCTTATGAGGCATCGAACCACTTCAGCCAATTGGTTCGAGAAAGAGTTCATTTCTCGAAGCTTCATGTGCTCACGAAACCACCTACTGGCCAAGTGTATAATCACAGGCAGCTGTATCTGAACCACATAATGTGATGCATTGAATTTTTGTGTCTGTTATGGCTGTTGGGAATGACTATGAATTACACAAATGTATGACCAAATCATTTCTGTACATAAATTATCACATATGTGCATAATACAATATTTTTTGAATGTATTCTGTGTGTGTAAATGTTCCCAAAATGGTAGTATCATATGATATGGCAGGTTGTGTAATAATGTTATTATGTCACTTTAGGAAAATGGCATGGGCAGAGGACAGTGAACGTGTGTGTGTGAAACTAGGAAGAGGGGACTGAATATGCTTGTGTAACTTGGACAGTGATGTACAGGACAGGGGACAGTTTATTCATTTTTATTCAGAAATAACAGTTTCTCAACAGTTCCATCTTATCACCTCTCCTTCTCTCCTCACTCTCCTAACTCTCCAAACTATCTCTCTCTCTAAACTCTCCAAACTCTCAACCAACAACCCACATTTTGAATGGAGCCTGAGGAGTTTATATTGCTGTCAAACCTCCCGGCAATATCTGAACCACTTCCCGAAGCAGTCACGTGGTACAGCCGGGCAGCGAGGCTTCGGACGTCATCATTTCTGGCTCCTCCCCTAAATGAAGCACGCCTCGATACGCGCTTCGAGGAAACGCCCCCTCCATTACTCGACACACGCTTCGAAGCGTCGGCACATCTCGTAACAACACTACCTTTAAGTACCGAGCGTTTTTAGGCCCCTGCTCTGAAAATTGCACACCCAAACTAAAAAGGCTGTATCTCTGCAACCACTAGGGCTATTTTAATCATTTTTACATTTACATTTTTTTTCTCTTCAGATGTGTACATATCAGTCTACATGTTACTGGGTAAGAGTAAATGAAGATGGCACACAGAAAAAATGTCAGGTCTGAATTGAAAAAAAAGCACTTCCAGGATGATTATATGTTTGGAATGAGGCAGTTGAAAGGTTTACAACTCTCACAAATCATTTCAGTTTAACTTTGAAAAAGTGAAGCAGAACAAAGTTAGAGAGGTTTTAGGACAGAGAATTTAGGCGAGGTCTACAAAACGGCCATTTTGGATTTTAATTTTCTCATGTAACAAACCAGATATTTCACTTCTATGTTCCTCATGGTGTTCAATATATACAAATACAGCATTTAAAAAAAAAAAGGTTAATGATCGAGCGAAGAACATTATTTTTTCTCTCGCACGCTATCCACCAGTTGCTTAAAAAATAATACAAATGTTTCGTGTAATATTGGGCAGTCAAAATGGAAAAGATGTAAAAGGATTGCATTTAAAACGCTCCAAGTACATTTCCCTCTCCTAATGTACACAGTAGCATGATGAAAATATGTGAAGTAAAAAATAAAATTTAAAAAGGATCAAGATGTACAGGATATAGCATGTCTGATTGAGCAATATACAATATATGTGAATGTGATCTATCTTGTAATCGAAAGTTACATTTGTGTTTGTGTTTCTCCTCCTACCGACGGTTGTCTTCGGGGATAGTTTTACACTGTTTGACATTTCCCTTAATCCTTGTGAAACGCTCCATGTCAGCGAGGCTGTGGGCACCCTAACTCGAGCCGGACACACACACACACACACACACACACACACACACCTCGGCGGCGGCGCAGAACAAGAGACCCCATTCTCTTTCACCGCGGAACCATGACGTATAAATACACAAGCACAAACAGCTTCAGACGATGAATCGCCGCGAGCTGATTGGTCGGATTCTGGCTTCCCGTCGGAGGGAGTGACGTTTCCTGAGGGTTGAGCTTTTTCAACTCGTCACGGGAGTTTTGCGATAGTCACCCACAAAATGCCACCAGACACCCAAAAGCCAACCGTTTATATCAAACAATGAGTCAAGGAATGCAGGGAACGCATAATCCTGACCCCCCCCCCCCCCCCCCAAATTAAAATGTTTTGCTTTCGATGTTTTCTGCATCTTGTTGCATCATAATTATAAACTTAATAACTACTGAACAATGTTATATTTCTGTTTTTTTCTCTTTCACAAATAAAACACGGTATAAAGCAATAACACGCTTTAAATATAATTTTGTGGATACTTTATTTCTTTTTTTTTGCACAGTGGCCATTTTTGTTTAGCCTTTTGTAATACAATTATTTATTTGAGGAACACATTGAGGGAGATATATTTATTTATATATATAAGTATATATATAAGTATACTTATATACTTATATATATATATATGTGTATATATATACAGGACTGTCTCAGAAAATTAGAATATTGTGATGAAGTTCTTTATTTTCTGTAATGCAATTCAAAAAACAAAAATGTCATGCATTCTGGATTCATTACAAATCAACTGAAATATTGCAAGCCTTTTATTCTTTTAATATTGCTGATTATGGCTTACAGCTTAAGAAAACTCAAATATCCTATCTCTAAATATTAGAATATCATGAAAAAGTATACTAGTAGGGTATTAAACAAATCACTTGAATTGTCTAATTAACTCGAAACACCTGCAAGGGTTTCCTGAGCCTTGACAAACACTCAGCTGTTATAAATCTTTTTTTTACTTGGTCTGAGGAAATATTAAAATTGTATGAGATAGGATTTTAGAGTTTTCTTAAGCTGTAAGCCATAATCAGCAATATTAAAAGAATAAAAGGCTTGCAATATTTCAGTTGATTTGTAATGAATCCAGAATGCATGACATTTTTGTTTTTTTAATTGCATTACAGAAAATAAAGAACTTCATCACAATATTCTAATTTTCTGAGACAGTCCTGTATATGTGGGCTGACAATACCGCTGATTGTATTCAAACTATCGACAGTGACGATGTTGGTCTTGATGCTACTTTAAGACATTTAGGTCTTAAATATATGATTATTATATGTTAAATTCCAACTCCTGCCTGCGCTCTCCTTGGTACTGAAGTGATGTCGACGTTGTTGCCATTCAAGCTCCTCTTTTATGGAACCAGCTTCCAATTTCAGTCCGGGAGGCAGACACAGTCACCTCGTTTAAGAGTAGACTTAAGACCTTCCTCTTTGACAGAGCTTATAGTTAGGGCTGAATCAGGTTTGCCCTGGTCCAGCCCCTTGATATGCTGCTATAGGCTTATAGCTGCCGGGGGACGTTTAGGATGCACTGAGTACCTATCTCCTCTTTTTTCTCTCCTTAAGGATGAATTTTCATCTCTCAATCACACGTTACTAACTCTGCTTTCTTCCGGAAGTCCTTTTGACTTCACGTCTCATGGGGTCATCGGACCCTATGAGACGGCATAGATCCTATCTGCCTGATGGATCGTCTGGGTCGTGGAATTCCTGCTCATGACTACGCCACTGTCCTGTTGAGACTCCGCCCACTCCTCCTCCCCACCGCCATCTGCCTGATGGATCGTGGAGGTCTCCATCGTGGAATATGCCTACTATGAACTATTCATACACTCTGTCATATTCATTGAATGTATTTTAACTCTAAATCTGTCCTTCTGTACACATTACATCTATTGCATCTGTCCATCCTAGGAGAGGGATCCTCCTCTGTTGCTCTCCTGCAGGTTTCTTCCCTTTTTTTCCCCCCTGAAGGGTTATTTGGGAGTTTTTCCTGGTCCGATGTGAGGTTTTGGGGCAGGGATGTCTATGTGTACAGATTGTAAAGCACTCCGAGACAAATTTGTAATTTGTGAAATTGGGCTATACAAATAAACTGAATTGAATTGAATTGAATTTGGCAGAACAATGCACGCATTAGAGACCCGGCGCTTCGCGAGGCCTCGGGTTTCTCCGTGGTGGACGGGCGCTGAAGGCTGTAAGACACGAGTCCACGACGCAGACCCTTACTGCTCGGCCTTTTTACTGCGATAATCCATCCTGTCAGGTTGTGCGTTGGTGTGCGTCCTCCATGTGACCGAACTGCATTGTGAGGAGCATCAGTTGCATCAAGATCGAATTTCATCATCGAAAAAGAAAAGCAAAACACAACACTGAAGGTGTTTCGATATAAAATGTGTTGTCATCGGCAAAGAGTTTGATTGACTGGTGGTTTGTAAGATCACTCGCCGTGTATTTCTTTTTTAATTGCCTCTCCTTTTTAAAGTCAACAATCCCTTTGCACTCTTTTTATTTTCCAGACACAAACTGCTTGGAGTTGGGAGAGATGTGTTGATGGAATGTGAGAACACACACACGACCAGCATACACTCAACTTTCCATTTTGGTTTCCGGTAACTGAACATTAGAAAAATAATACAAATCTTGGAGCTGGTCTCATAGAACAGAGTTACGCATCCCGTGTTTATGTGCCTGCATATAAAGTGCCATCGTTCATGTAAGCAGCCGTAATGGAACCGTCTACTGGATAAGAAGTGGACTTCACCCATTGGTTTGTGGACTGCTGTCTTGAGGCCCTCAAGTATTGCATTTTGCCCACTGCCATCTTAGTGTTTAGCCATTTTGGTTTTTGGCCATTTTGGTTTTTGGCTGTTTTGGTGTTTGGCCATTTTGGTTTTTGGCCATCTGGGTTTTTGGGCATTTGGGTTTTTAGACATTTTGGTTTTTGACCATTTTGGTTTTTGGACATTTTGGTTTTTGGCCATCTTGGTTTCAGGTTTCTTTCGATGTCACCATGTTGCCGTTTTTTCCGTTTTTTTAAAAAAGTGACATGAGAGGGTGGAGCTAAATTTAACCCAAGCCCTGGGGTAATTAAACAATAAGGTACGAGAGGCAGTACTTTGTGGTCAATAATGTCCGCTTCAAGGGTGAGTCCTCACTGTGTCCTCTTCTACTTTGTGTGTCCACATGACAATACATTAGAATTTGAAGGAATTTAGTCAATTAAATTGTGTCTCGATGTGTTTTTGTAGCATTAGAGCGTGACTCTACAGACAACTGCTTCCAGTCTATTTATTACCCCATAGACAGAGGAATATTAATGCACGTCGTCTGAGTGCAGTCTAACTCAGACTGACATTCCCCCTTTTATGGCTGAGATCATTTTAGGATGAATAATAAATAGGTAGGTCGGAGACACAGACTCACCACTGCACAAATATCGTAGTGGCGAGAGGAATTTGTTAGCATGGATTATCTTTATTGTCATTGGAGATCACACCCAGTATGAATCATACGACTGCATGCCAATTTCTGTAAATCTAAGAATAACAACGTTTGAACAAATGGCCTCGAAGGAGAAGGACGAAGCCAACACATGAAATACAGTTGCTTGATGAATTTTTAATATCAGGGCATACCTTACTCACAACAACGCATTTTTTTTCATGAAGAGGCATTTCATCGTTAATTCAAAGTGCATTTTTTTCATTAATATAAAGAAGGTCTTTTATTTTGAAGGTTCTTTCTTATATTTTGAAGGTCCTTTCTCTCTTATGTGGTTCTCAGTCTTCCTCCCAATCAGCTGACATTTGGGGGGATAAGTAACCGCCACGATACACTTAGCCACTCATTATGAGTTATGTGAAAGAGATACGTTAAAAAACAACAAAAAACAACAACAACAGTCTCGGAGGTAATTCTCCTGGCACTGAATGTGCACACACTAATTAAAAAACTATATAATTGTAACCATTTGCTCCAGATCTCATACTTTATTTGGAGGTAATAGATAGAATCACCTTCATAAAAATAGCAAAGTGATGTATTTGCACATTATTTAAGTATTTGTATCGAATAGAAGATCATTAAAGAAATTAAACGATTCTGATGATTTTCTCCCTTTTTTCCAGCAAAAAAAGCGTTTATTGCATGCATACATCTCGATCATCTTTTATACCCCCACCATCACCATCACCACCACCTCCCCGGGTTTCAAATTACACAAGGCTGTTTTTTTGTGCGTCACGACAGGCAGATTGTGGAAACCGAAGTAGACATGTGCGAAGAGAAGAATGGCGCTATTGTGTGTAGCGGCTTGGTTACAGAGTGCGGATCCTTGTTAACCTTTGGAATCTGGCACAGTATCCGGCTGGCAGCCACACAAGGGTTGGCACCTGCCTTTTGATATGCCCGGACACGGAGGAACGTGGACAACTTGTGTCTCATGCACTTGCCTATACACACAAACACACACAAATCTTCTTCTATTTATTTTTTTATGCGCTTTCAACTTGGAGGCGTGACTGCAGAGACAGACAAAAAAAATCAGATTTTGTAAGATGTATCCCGACGGTATTTATTAGATTAAATGTTAACGACCAGTTTGTCCATGTTGACGTTATTTTAAATATTGAGTGTAGCGTAGAACCATTTTTAGTGGTACTCCAATGTGACCGAAGGTTTGTCTCTATCCTGTAAGAAATATATATTTCTATGTTCTAGTCTGGAGAAAGATTTCATGGTCTACTGAGTTAAAAGCAGCACTAGAGCCACGGGGTGTTTTTTGTCTGAAGGCCCATTTTTTATCATTTACTGACCTGAGACGACCCTCCGCTGTTGTAATTGGTTACCAACCTAAAAATGGGACCAATTCCCTACACTGCGGTTGCTCCCTTGTATTCTTACTTTGCCTTTGATATTGTGCCATTTTTCTCCCCTTTTTAAATAAAAAAAACTCTCCGTGGCCACATGCCAGACTCCGTCTCGGTACCCTCAGATGGCCTCTGGCACAGTGCGGTACTGGCTCGTCCCGAAAAACTGCAGGTGTTCTCGGCCCCGGTTGTGACCGTGTCCTCAACCCCACTACCGCCCCCCCAAAATTGGCACTTGCCAGAGGATTTACACACATCCAACCCTCCCCGGGACTCTGCATCAGAATGGTTGCTCTCGGGCCAGGAATTGGACTACGGGGATGTTTGCTCTATTTTGAAGCCCAATAGGATTGCACTGTCGTCGGGTAACGGTGACACGGCAGAACCAATCGACATCGGTAGGAACTCGGGACACGGCTCCAAGCCCTCGATGGCACAGCGTGGCACTCATTACAGGACACGATGGTACTCACACGGAGGGTTTTACTGGAAAGAAAACCTGGGAAGTCGTTTCATATTCAGTTTTCAAGGGCTGAATTTAAAGAGTCTAAATTTGAAGCTAGCAGTGTTAACAGCTGTGAGGGCCACAACATGAGCCAGTAAGCCTGTCGGTGGACTACCCTTACGTTTAGGAATGATGAGTGACATCCGTAGGGTTTGGAGTGAAAATATCCTGTAAGTCGACGAGAGGTGGAGTCACGCGATCACGACTTTCCCGCGGAAGGAAAATACGTCATTTTTCACGCCATTGTGGAGAGATTCTTCCCGCCAATAACGTCTAACATCCGGCGATGACTCCTACAACTGACGCGAGTTCTAAAAAAATTGTTGGGTGAAAAAAACGTGAGGTTGATAATCAAGATAAGCCGATTACATTTGACCTGTTATCAGTTGTTAATATTTCAAGCTGTGTTGGTGGTTGCTCAGATTTTTCCATTTTATGAATCCCAACTACCCTCCTGGAAATTCTGCTTAAAGGTCACAGATGCCACTCTTAATAAAACAGTGGACTGCATTCCCAGCGTGGGCTCAATGGTCCCCGACCCCCTTAAATTTCTTTAAAAAAAATCTTATTTTCCCTCGACCAAACATTAGGCTGCCAGTAGTAGGCCGGGTAGTGGGGTAGCCTAGGGAACCAGCTGGGTTCGGCTCAGCTTCCTTCTCGACTCTCCTCTCTCTCCCAATTGCGGAATTTCGGTGGCGTTTGGTTCGACCGGTGGTCTCCTAGAGAGTTGAGTGTGTTCTGTCATATGCCACAAATGCTACAGGAATAAATACAGAGAAAAAAAACATCAAACATGACCCCCCCCCCCCCCTTGTTCTTTAGGAATAATACACCTGAAGTTGATGAGTATAAGTTGTATTCGGGGGTCACTACGGGAGCTTCTGAATCACATCTGAGGCCCACGGAAATGATTTGGACATCTGTGGATTTAAAAGTCGTTTGACGAGCGCGGCGATCAAACCTCACTGTACATGCAAAGTCTTGCAGAGCGCCGATCCACCGGAGCAGCTGGTATTTACACTTCTTCTGCTTCCTGGTAGTGCGTCCAAGTGAACCGATCCCATAAAAAGACCTGGCATTCATGTAAAGACATTTATTTAGATAAATGTGGTGTGCAGGGGGGGAGGGGGGGCTAAATCAGTTTGATGAGGCCGACCCATAAAATTCATTGTGAACCTGAAGACCGAGTCTGTTGGTGTCATTGTGCGAGGGAGAAACTCCCCGTGGCTCGGTACTTTAAACATATAGTACAGCATACTCTTTAGTTCTGTTCAAGAAATTATTTCTAGGAGACAATAAGCACATTAAAAGCAAACGGAATTATGAAAAAGATACAACATAAGTTTTAGCGCTAGCAATGTCTACTTGTGTGTGAAAAGCACAACACATAACACACAGCACCCCCAACAGGCAGGGAGGTGAACAACACTAATAATCCCCATGACACTCTGGGTCATAACAAGCATGTACAGCACAAACACATGCAGATTATTTATTGATATTAAACCTTTTATCTAACCAAGTGAATCCCCTTGACCTGGACAAGACTAGGCAGCAACATATGAGACACATACTTAACAACAAAAAACACACAGAACAAGACAAGTTAAAAGAGACACGTAACGAAGTTAATTTAAGAAACATTGATGTGTTTGGGAACCGGACTCCATTTCTTAAATTTTTCTTAATACTTGAATGCAAAATGGCCGTTGTTTCCAAGACTTGTTTGGCATTCCGAGTGACAGTGATTCTGCAAGAGGTTCGTTCTTGAGATACAATGGAAGCCCCGCCCACCACCGCCACCACCACCCACTCATCCACAAACAACCTCAGTGATGGCAGGCTCATGCTGGACCCTGGCGTGCAATTGATCATTAGAATTTCTCTGTTTTTTATCCAGTGAGCCGACACACTGGTGGATCAGCGTTGTTTCAGTTTTTACAGAAATACTTACATAACGAACCTTTTCCATTTATTGAGAGTAAATTCAATTTATGTTCACGTTATAGAAGATAATCATGGAGATTTGTTTTCGGAGAGACTTCTCACGAATTTGCAGACAAAACTATCTGTGGATGGTTTAGAATTCACGTCGTTGGACCTCTCGTGAGTTCGGTCCCAGACGATCAATATGAACAATTAAAAATGGAGGTCGTCTTGTCACCTTGGGAGACGATGTTTATGTGTCAAGTACCAACAACACAGTCCTTGAATCCCTTAATTTCCCATGATGCCACTTACCAACATTTATTTATAGAATGCATTTAAAGAAGTGAACATAGTCACCTTGAAGTATTGCAAACTCCAGTTTTGGAACTTTAAGTTAGCATTTTAAACCTCACCACCGTGTTCATTTTACGAATTAACGCATTTTAATCTAAATGTAATCACAATATACAAAATGAAAATTTTTCTGTATTTTGAAGTAGCAATTGGGACCATACGGTAACATCAAAAGATTTCAATTTTCTCTGACACTTTGCAATTTGACTTATTTTTGCAACCACGGGAGTCGCCCCCTACTGGCCATTAGCAATAATGCAAGTTAAAGATACTTCCACATTGGCGTTACACTGTAAAGGTGCGTTCACACCAAAAGCGAAACTATTTTTCGCGTCGCCCAAAATGCGTGAGTTTACTCGCTCGACCATTCACCGTGTTCTCACCATAAGCGTCGAGACGCTCCGCGAAGGGCGGGGCTAATCTCCATGTCTCGTCTCCGTAAAGACCGTTATCATTTCCTTCATCCACCAGAATAACTAACCACTAGTTCTGCTTTATACTTGTTGTGGACATCCCACACACTAACGCCCTCGTGTTTGGGTTCATGACATCACCCGTAGGCTCACTCAGCTCGGTCACTTTCACCGATGAAGTCACTGTTACGCCTGAAAGACTTCCGCTTCCAGCTACGAGAGCGGAACTCAAGAGCTGATTGGCCCGAGTTGCGAGATGACCGCCTCAAAGTTGAAATATTTCAACTCGGGGCGAAAATGCGCCGCTGAAAACGCGCCGCTGCAAACGCGTCGCCCACATCGCGTCGCCCCAAACGCGCCGCCCGGAAAAATATCGCGTCTATCGCAGCCACACGCATCTGTACGTTGACTTTTCATGTTATTCGGTCGCGCTAATTTTTTTTTCGCTTTTGGTGTGAACGCACCTTAAGTTGCCCCTTATTTTTTTACGAAGCCTTTTCAAGTGACCCCACCACCCAATATGTAATGAAAGCTTTGAGAGGAAAATTGTATCTTTCTGTATAAACCTGAAGCATATCACGGTTTCACATTTGACACTGAAAATATTTATTTGAAATAGATGAAATGTTATGCTTATTGATTAGGAGTTACATTTTTAAATAACATTTTCTTTTTTTCATATTTAGTCTCGCTGTCCTTTCCCATTATGTTGCTTTAAACAGTTACTTCAAACTGAACAGCGACCGTCGGTAAAGTTCTCCTCTTGGCTCACAGTTGACCGATCAGTGCTACTGGAGAGCATGAACGGCTTCGATAGGAGCCGCTTTAAATAAAAATTTTAGTAGACAGATTTGCTAGAAATACAAATATATAAGTTACAAAAAAATGGAAGAAAAAATGCATACGTCAGATATTTATGTAATTAAATGATATTACCAAAATGAAGAGGAACAAAATTTACATGCAATATATAATACTTTCTGCATAAAGGTTGCAAACATCTTGATAAAAAAACTGAGAATGTGCCATGTGGGCTGACACATTGAGAAGTACCATATGTGGAAAAGATCCGTTTTCCGCTGTGTGTTCTGGTAATGCACACTGGTGAATTTAAGTGTAGATCTGGACAACGTCCACAGTCCGCAGAATGACACCCGTTGCTCCAACGACAGTGATGGAAAACAGAGCGTACTATCACATGACCTGAGCGTTACGGAATATATACCTGACCTCACTCTGAGCTCTCTAAGAGGGAAACATTCGTACATTTAAACCTCCTCCATTGCATTTTTACGCGGTTGCACATGAAGATGCACGAACGTGGGGAATGTGAAGAAGCTAAATCCCAGATGTGAATAACTAAAATAATCCACCTTTTGTGCTTTTATTTTGAAGATTTCAAATTAAATGGATTTATGTTATAATATTAGAGAAATGTTCTTATGTACAATATTGCTACACTCAAATAAACAATAATCATATGCAAAGGGAGTTATTTAATGACATGTTGGGGAGTAGTTTATACATTTATATGTTTCAGTTACACCGGCCCTTTAAGAGGCAGCTATGATGTTTATGTGGCCCACAGTGAAAATCAGTATGAGACCCCTGGTTTACAGTGAAGCAATCTTCACAAATGACTGAAATTACTCATAACACAGAGTATTTGTAATAAATACACAGTATATATACACACACACACACATATATAGTTATGTATAAATTAAATATATATATGCTTCCCTTTAAGTGGTAATGATGCAATATCCTGTGATTCTACTTGCAAAAGAAAAGTCAAACAAAACATAACAAAAGACTAAAACATGCAGGATTATAAAGTATTACAAATATTGTTTTTAACTGACCTGGGTTAAAAATCTAACCAACGTCAACCAGAATAGTGACTGAATATATGAAGTTAATTTTTTCCTCGCGATTTTGAAGAGTCAATCTTTATATGCCCTCCTTCGGCCAAGTGCCAGTAAGACCTCCTTCAGAATAAAAGCATCACATCCACAAACTGGATGAAAAAAGATTTTATGGATATATTTAAAGAGACAAGAGAACGAAAGAGAGAAACTTGAGAGAAAAAACAGAAAAGTCTGAACTGAACCAAAACACACACTGTACAAAAGGCTAAAAAAGGGATTAAAAGAAGATGTGTTTCTATTGTAGGAGTCCAATTATGGAACAATGTTAAAATGAATATAAGAATGGTCAACTCATTTTTGGTTTCCAAAAGGATTATTTATAAAACAATTTTTGAGGGTTATAAGTGTGATTGAAACGTATGTATATGGAATATGTATGTGGATATATATAATATAAGCATGTTTTGCTTCTACCTATACCGTTTTAGTCTTTCTATTTTGTATATTATATAGAATTATATTGTATTGTATTGCAATGATTCTGAATAAAATACACAACAACATGCTCAACACATACATGGTACACATGTTGTCATTATAATGTGTACACTCGCTGCTGTGGGTGAATAAACATGTTCTGCACTCTATTAGTCAAATATACACACATTTTGAGAAGGGAAAATGGCCGTTGATCTCCAAATGTCTTCATTGCACAGAATAATAACTTCAAATACACTTTCATTTGTATTCCTAAATAATAGTTCTGCTTATTCAAAAAAACAACCAATGAAAAAAATAAACCAATTTATAAATGAAAGATTTGCCGCTTTTATTCTGAAGGCCAGTGTTATTGTTGCTGGTAAGCCCCCGCACAGGGCTCTGGTATGAACTAGTATTCGGTGAGGTTTAGCTATTGATGCGTCACTGACACAAATGACTTCACTGCCGTCGACTCGGTGTGCCGTTGGCTCCGGATTCTTCTATAAATAACACCTCGAGGTCACAAGTGAGGAGACTAGAATAACAGTCCGGTTCTGCTTTGCAAGCGATGACACTTGTGGCTTATGGTCGGGCCTTATTTAAATATAGATTTCACAAGGGAAAAATTAAAAATAAAAGCCTGTTTATTTGAAATACTAAAGCCCTGACCACTACTGTGTCGTCCAGTCAATGGATGAAAGGGTATCCCAGCGGCGGTTTCAAGGGGGGGTTCGCGGATGAAACTCAAACCGAGCGTCCCTCTGTTGTATCGTCATTGGCACGTCGCGATGCGGAGGAGAACATCGGAACAAACAATTCATGTGGTTCTCATTGTTGATCAGGGGGGGGGGGATGGTTTGGAGTCACCGTGTCGTCATGGTGATGTACCTTGATGCTGCAGTTGCCTAACGATGAGCGCGAGGAATTCTGCATCTCGGCTACGCTTTCCACCGCACGAGCACGTCCAGACTTTTCCCTCTTCGGCAAAGAGTGCAGATTTTTTGTTCTTCTCTCTCTCGCCCAATTGGCCGTAGTCCAAATGCATCGCGAGGACCAGCCGATGATGGTAATGGATTGCGGCAAATGGATAACTCCGGGGCACGAAGAGACGGGCAAAGTCGAGGAATGCGTTGGCTATACCGACTCGGACAAATTAATTCCACTTTTCTCGACGTGACATAACAAACACGCCCCCGTCTTTGTTTTCCTTCGACGAGCTATGGCACATATGGGGTGTGCCGAAATCCCGAGTTTAGCGAGGTCAGAGACTATTGTAAACAGTATGACGAGGTCGCCGCACTCCCAAAGAAGGACTTTTGTTCCAGCACCAACAGGTTCTTGGCTGCCTCCCCCTTCTGAATGACGGATTGAAGTCTAGTCAAAAACTCTCTTTCTGGCACGGCTTTGCAGGGAGAAAAAAAAAAGAACACTAACGGGCGCCGTCAATTTGTCGGTGTGTTCCATTCCGTTTTCAAGGGTGCAAAGGTGAGCCGAGTCATTTGAGTTTGCTGAACAAAGATTGCGGTTTCTTGAAGGTAGTCAAATACCGATATGTGACCTCGTCGGGGTCGGTCAAGGTTATGTAAAACAAAACATTTAAAGAATTGGCTTGTTGCCAGTTAACTAGATTGCCCTATTGTTGTGACAAAAGGCTTATTACCTTGTAACTATCGAGTTATAAGGCCCTAAGCCAAAGGCTTATTACCTTATAACTACATGGTTATGAGGCCCTAAACATCCGGGGACCTTATAAGCCGTCATTATTGTCTAATTCTTTGCAGAGAAGGGTGAAAATGTGATGTTTTGTGGGAAGTGAAGACCGAGCAGGGGGACAGGTGTAGAGCGGCACCTGTTGTTGTTGTTGTTGTTGTTTTCTAACTTCATACAAATTGCTTGTTTTGACTTGGGATTCAAACATTTGAGTTCTTATGGCTTTTACCAGGTCATCTGGTAGCCGGCTGACAACGGTTTTCCAAGAATAAGATGACTTTGACTCACTCCTCAGCTACCCTTTGAGCTTTTTTCTACCTTCACCGACATCAAAATACTTCATTCAGAGAATGACCATTTGTATACCAATTACTCCCCCGGTGGACGATTAAATTATTTAAGAAAACCCAAAAATGAATTGATGCGTTGACTAGAGTCAGAGTCCATTAAACGCCAGCCGCCACTTACATATTATTAAACCTCTCCTGAAGAAGCCCACTCTGGATCCAGAGGTGTTGGCTAACTACAGACCGATCTCTAACCTCCCCTTCCTCTCCAAGATCCTTGAGAAAGTGGTCGCAAATCAGTTGTGCGACTTTCGACATCATAATAGTTTATTTGAGAAATTTCAATCAGGATTTAGAAAACACCACAGCACCGAGACAGCACTGGTGAAAATTACAAATGACCTCTTAATGGCAGCAGATAAAGGACTCCTCTCTGTCCTGGTCTTGTTAGACCTTAGTGCTGCATTCGACACCATTGACCATGACATCCTGTTACAGAGACTGGAGCAGTCGATTGGCATTTCAGGCACGGCACTAATTTGGTTTAAATCCTATTTATCAGATCGATCTCAATTTGTATTTGTAAACAATGACGCCTCGATAACCACCAACGTTAATCACGGAGTTCCACAAGGTTCTGTGCTTGGACCAATTTTATTTACCTTATACATGCTTCCTTTGGGCAATATTATCAGGAAACACTCCATAAACTTCCATTGTTATGCAGATGATACTCAACTATATTTATCGATAAAACCAGAGGAGAGCAACCAACTCGGTCAAATTCAAGCATGTCTTAAAGACATAAAAACATGGATGACCTGCAACTTCTTGATGTTAAACTCAGACAAAACCGAAGTAATTTTAATCGGCCCTGAGCACCTCAGAGATCAATTATCTGGTGATGTGGTTTCTGTAGATGGCATTGCCCTGGCATCCAACACCACTGTAAAGAATCTCGGTGTTATCTTTGATCGGGACTTGTCCTTTAACTCCCACGTAAAGCAAATCTCAAGGACTGCATTCTTTCATCTGCGTAATATTTCAAAAATCAGGCACATCTTGTCTCAAAAAGATGCAGAAAAATTGGTTCACGCGTTCGTTACTTCGAGACTGGATTACTGCAACTCCTTATTATCAGGCTGCTCTAATAAATCTCTTAGGTCCCTCCAGTTGATCCAGAATGCTGCAGCTCGTGTTCTCACTAAAACTAAGAAATGAGATCACATCACTCCTGCACTAGCTGCTCTGCACTGGCTCCCAGTAAAATCAAGAATCACTTTTAAAATTCTTCTCTTAACGTACAAAGCCTTGATTGGTGATGCACCACGTCATGGTTCATCTGATTCCCTCATACAGGCAGAGACTAAAGCTCTGCAAACCTGTGGTGAGGAAGTTCAAGAAGTGGACCAGTGAGGCTCTGGAGGATCTACGGGCGTGTTTGGACTGTACTGACTGGGATGTCTTCAGGACTGCTACCAACAGCCTGGATGAGTACACAGAGGCTGTAACTTCCTACATCAGCTTCTGTGAGGACAGCTGTATTCCATCCAGCTCCAGGGTGAGTTATAACAACGACAAACCCTGGTTCACAGCGGAGCTCAGGAAGCTAAGACTGCAGAAGGACCAGGCATTCAGGAGTGGGGACAAGGACCTGTACACAGAGTCCAAATACAGGTTTAGCAAGGCGGTGAGAGATGCTAAACGACTGTACTCTGAGAAACTGCAACAGCAGCTCTCAGCAAACGACTCTGCTTCTGTCTGGAGAGGGCTCAGGCAGATCACCAACTACAAGCCCAAATCACCCCACTCCATGAACAATGTGCTTCTGGCAGACGAGCTAAATGAGTTCTACTGCCGCTTTGAAAGTCAATGGAGCAGTCCTGAGACAATCCCCCACAGCCCCACCAACAAGCCACAGACCATCAGCCCACCCTCCCCCAGCCCATCAGGGGCTCACACCTCTGGAGCACCCTCCATCAACTCAGCGACGCCTCGTCATCCTGGAGAGCCGTCAACAGGCTGTTTAAAAGCAGAACCCCGCAAAGCAGCGGGCCCGGACTCCGTCTCCCCTCCACCCTGAAGCACTGTGCTGACCAGCTGTCTCCGGTGTTCACCGACATCTTCAACACCTCCTGGAGACATGCCACGTTCCAGCCTGCTTCAAGGCCTCCACCATCATCCCGTCCCAAAAACCCAAGATCACAGGACTCAATGACTACAGGCCCATCGCCCTGACCTCTGTGGTCATGAAGTCCTTTGAACGCTTGGTCCTGTCACACCTCAAGACCATCACCGACCCACTCCTGGACCCCCTGCAGTTCGCCTACAGAGCCAACAGGTCTGCAGACGATGCAGTCAACATGGCCCTTCACTACATCCTCCAGCATCTGGACTCCCGAGGAACCTCGCCAGGATCCTGTTTGTGGACTTCAGCTCTGCCTTCAATACGATCATCCCGTCCCTGCTGCAGGACAAGCTCTCCCAGCTGCACGTGCCCGACTCCACCTGCAGGTGGATCACAGACTTCCTGACCGACAGGAAGCAGCACGTGAGGCTGGGGAAACACGTCTCAGGCTCCCGGACCACCAGCACGGGTTCCCCAAGGCTGTGTTCTCTCCCTCTGCTGTTCTCCCTGTACACCAACAGCTGCACCTCCAGTCACCAGTCCGTCAAGCTCCTAAAGTTCGCGGATGACACCACCCTCATTGGACTCATCTCTGGTGGGGACGAGACCGCCTACAGGTGGGAGACTGACCACCTGGTGACCTGGTGCAGCCAGAACAACCTGGAGCTCAACGCTCTGAAGACAGTGGAGATGGTTGTGGATTTCAGGAGGAATGCAGCCCCACCCGCCCCTCTCATCCTGTGTGACTCCCCCGTCGACGCTGTGGAGTCCTACCGCTTCCTGGGCTCCATCATCTCCCAGGACCTCAAGTGGGAGCTGAACATCGGCTCCATCTCCAAGAAGGCCCAGCAGAGGATGTTCTTCCTGAGGCAGCTGAGGAAATTCAACCTGCCAGGGAAGATGATGGTACAGTTCTACACGGCCATCGTTGAGTCCATCATCTGCTCCTCCATCACCGTCTGGCACCCTGCAGCCACAGCCAAAGACAAGCGCAGGCTGCAGAGCATCATCCGCTCGGCCGAGAGGGTTATCGGCTGCAATCTGCCTTCCCTCCAGGTCCTGTTCACTTCCAGGTCACTGAAGCGGGCCAGAAAGATTGTCGCCGACCCCTCCCACCCTGGACACTCCTGTTCGAGTCCCTCCCCTCGGGGAGGAGGCTGCGGTCCATCATGACTAAGTCCACCCGCCACAACAAAAGCTTTTTCCCGTCGGCGGTCGGGCTCATGAATGGACCCCCGGACTGACTGACTGTCACCCCAGGACTACCACCTCTTCTTCCACCTTCCTCTCTCCTCCTTCTTCCCGCTCCCTCCTCTTCCTCCTCCTCCTCCTCCTCCCTCCTCCTCCCTCCTCCTTCTTCTTCCCTCCTCCACACACGTCACTTTAACATGCACTTCAACTAAAACACACCACTTGAAGCACACACCCAAACACTCTCACATTATTTGTTGTCTTTCCGTCGCGTTGATTGTTGTTTGTTTGTCATGTCCAAATGTTGCACCTTCCACCAAAAAAAATTCCTCGTTTGTTTGTGAAAACATTCTTTGGCAATAAACCTGTTTCTGATTCTGATTCTGATATCATAAGGAGCTTGTAGTACCATATTACCCCACTAGAGAGCTACGCTCACTAAATGCGGGACTACTTGTAGTTCCTAGAGTCTTAAAAAGTAGAATGGGAGCCAGAGCCTTTAGTTATCAAGCTCCTCTTTTATGGAACGAGCTTCCAATTTCAGTCCGGGAGGCAGACACAGTCACCTCGTTTAAGAGTAAGACTGAAGACTTTCCTATTTGACAGAGCTTATAGTTAGGACTGAATCAGGTTCACCTGGTCCAGCCCCTTGATATGCTGCTATAGGCTTATAGCTGCCGGGGGACGTTTTAGGATGCACTGAGTACCTATCTCCTCTTTTTTCTCTCCTTAAGGATGAATTTTCATCTCTCAATCACACGTTACTAACTCTGCTTTCTCCCCGGAGTCCTTTGGACTTCACGTCTCATGGGGTCATCAGACCCTATGAGACGGCATAGATCCTATCTGCCTGATGGATCATCGAGGTCTGGGTCGTGGAATTCCTGCTCCTGACTGCGCCACTGTCCTGTTGAGACTCCGCCCACTGTTGAGACTCCGCCCACTCCTCCTCCCCACCGCCATCTGCCTGATGGATCGTGGAGGTCTCCATCGTGTAATATGCCTACTATGAACTATTCATACACTCTGTCATATTCATTGAATGTATTTTAACTCTAAATCTGTCCTTCTGTACACATTACATCTATTGCATCAGTCCATCCTGGAGAGGGATCCTCCTCTGTTGCTCTCCTGAAGGTTTCTTCCCTTTTTTTCCCCCTGAAGGGTTATTTGGGAGTTTTTCCTGGTCCGATGTGAGGTTTTGGGGCAGGGATGTCTATGTGCACAGATTGTAAAGCACTCCGAGACAAATTTGTAATTTGTGAAATTGGGCTATACAAATAAACTGAATTGAATTGAATTACATAAAATACATATTTTACAATCTAGAAAGCAAAGAATTCAAGAAAACAGTTGAGAAATGAATGAATATATTCGAATTGTGTGAAGAGAATTTCCCATTAAGACGAACAATGGAGTTTTCTTGAGCTCTCACATGTTTTAAATGCATTTCTTCTCTCCACACATTAAACTCATAAGTACATTTGTATACCGTCTAAATTGTTTTGTGGATGAGAAGATGTAGGGTCTGTCAGATGCTGTCATCAAGAGGTCCTCTTCATATCATCCATGTTTCATCAAATGGTCGTATGTCATATTTTTTACGAGATCTTGATGTTATGATGACTAATACTTTCGTAATAAACTGTCAGAACTATAGGACTCCAGGGAGTTTACGACGATCAGCACATCAACAAGTGATAAATCTATCGAAAAGATGAATAATATGTCCATTATCCATAACCCACCATTATGTAGGACAGGTGAGTCCAGATTCATCTTCTATCTTCACACTCGTTGCACTTTCTCTCAATACATGATATTTTAAATGACCGTAATCTTCTAAAAGGGCAGCATTTCATCAATGCTTCTGGCTCCAGTTATAAAAATGTTAAAAAAGAAGTAGAAGAATAAAAAAAAGAATACAAAATATGTAACCAACCTTTTTGAGAGAGATGGACGCCCAAGTCAGCGGCCATAGAAACTTGAATGCTTCAAATTCTGTTGTCTTTTTAAGTAATATTTTGAATATTTCAAACACATTGCCCCCTTAATAGACGTCCCAAACCCACCGCAGCTTTTCATAAACTATCTTATATAAATTTGAACATTCAAACTTATGGGCTATTTTACACACAGTCAACTTGTAAATTATGAAAATTAAACTATACACAGGACACCCACGTCTCTGCATATATGAGGCAGGATGTTAAGGATATTTCACAGAGTGATAAGAGAGGGACGCGGATAAATAATGTGAACCTGCACCTGCACAATCAGTTTGATTTATATGTATTTTTTAAAACATTTTGCTTACATACGAAAGGGATCATCTCTCCTCCTTGAACATCAGCTGTCGCCTTTTATTTGTGTCCTTAACCCGACGTTTACGGCTCCATCCTGACGTTTATGGCCCATTCACATTCATTGTATGAAAGTATAGACCAGTGGTCCCCAAACTACGGCCCGCGGGCCGGATTCGGCCCGCCTCCACATTTGGACCGGCCCCCTGAACAATACCAGAGACGCGTTCCGATTTATTATTTTTTTCACCTGGCCCGCAGCCGTTGAGATTGCAGTGAGACGCGGAGAAAATGTGAAGTGGTACTCTTCGCAATAAAACATCTTTGATGGGACGTGTCGCGTCTCGGCCAATCAGCGTTCAGATGTCCACAGCGTTTGGGAAGTTAGGTTAGCTTGAATGTTAGTCCGCTACATCTGCTGCTGTCACGCTGCATGGTGTAGCGATACTAACAAAGTACCCGTACGTTAAAAACGATGTGATTTAGCATATTTTTAGTATCGATACTTCATGAAAAGAGCGATCAGAGCGCACGCGCTGCTCCGCTCCGTTAAATGCTGTCTGCGCAGCGCAGCGAGTGGCGCACGCATCGCTCAGCGCACGCATCGCTCAGCCGTGATGCGCGCTCACAGGTGAGCACACTCTCACCTCTCACTAGCACCCCCCCCCCCCCTCCCCCCTGGTATAGACTGACACCGAGGGCATCCATTTGGCTTTGGTGTCTCTGCTGCTCCGAGTCCTTTGTCTAAGCACTCAAGTCTGTTCCCTCGTGCATTGTGCACATGCACATGCATGCAGGCTGCACATAAACACGCAACACACAGTTGGATGGGGGCAAATCCTTTGAAATATTCTCGGGGGGTGGAGGGGAAATGTGGTTCAAAATGTCCACATTTACTTACAAAAATATATTTTTTACAAAGAATGATAAATTAGTGAGCGAGAAAGGTCACGTCCATTCGGCGTGGAGAGACGGAGAGAAGGAAAAATAGAATAAAGTATCATCCCACTGGGTAAACAGAACCGCCGAGCTATTTTTATTAGTCAGCTTAATCTCTATGGAGACTCGGGTGTGGGGATGGAACCTCCTTTATCGAAACCTGGCAAGTCCTGATCAGAAACCAGTGGGGATTTCTCTGTCTGAAAGTGAGAGCTCCCATAATGACACCAGACATCCCTGAGGCATGAGGTCATCAGTCGATGAAGACATTTTCAATTGATTTTGATTTCTAGCAGTTACATTACTAGGTCGAAATGTCTTTTTTGTGTGTTCTCAAGACAGTTCAAATTGACCTCATCGCATTGAGTTGAACGTGTGCGGTTGAGTTGATTTCCATCGCTGTAAGGCACCTGAAACTAAAGGCAGGCCCCTCTCACCTAAACCGTAAAGCTTTCAGAAGAACAATAATTCAGCCGAGTAAAGCCAGGACCGCCTTCTATCGCGAGTAGGTAGGCCTGCAGCTTCATAACCGGTACGCAAAACAAACATGTTTCAGTACAACGGGACGACAGCAACTTCTAGAACATGCGGGAATGATGGATGGGAAAGCTGTCACTCGTGGGGCCCCCGGGATCACGGGCCCCCTCTCCTCTGCATCGGGTTCAAGAGCTGTCTTGACATTCAGCGCGAGCTGTCTTTCAAACTTCGAGTCGATTTCCCTTTTGCTGCTATGAATGTTCTGCGTTTTTACGGTACATGTAAGGTAAAGCGTTAGCTAGTGAAACGTGGTTGCAAAGCACTGCATTTTCTTGTTTGTGGTTATATACACATAAGAAGGCGCTTTAAATAGACACCAACTTTGAGTCGATTTCCCTTCTTCTGCAAAAAAAGAAAGAAATTCCACTGTGGTCCAGATGTGGACGGGACATTTTCTGCGTTTTTACGGTACACGTAAGGTAAAGCGTTACCGACGTGGACTACGAGAGCCTTAAGAAGGCGCTTTAAAGAGACATCAACTTCGAGTCGATTTCCCTTCTGCTAAAAAAGCAAAATTCCACTGTGGTCCAGATGTGGACGGAACATTTTCTGCGTTTTTACGGTACACGCAAGGTAAAGCGTTAGCTAGGAAACGTGGATGCAAAGCGCTGTGCTTTTCTTTTTTGTGGTGGTAATATACACAAATGTTTTTCTATTTTATTTTTTTTCTGTGCCAGGTTGCTTTCGTATGGCACACCTTAGTTACACAAGTTATACATTTGCCAAAATAAACACATTAATCCCACTCTCTCGGTTTACCGACGTGCACTACGAGAGCCTTAAGAAGGCGCTTTAAATAGACACCAGGGAGAAAAACAAACCTTGGGGCATAATTTACCCTTGCTATGTGCCGTCCCTCAAACACAGACTGGCAAACTATAGCGTAGCACAGCCCGCAGGCAAATATATGCATGTTCAAAGATAACGCGGTCCACCAACGAGCGCCTCTGAAACGCGGTGCAAACCTTTCTGGGAAATACAAATTCTGCCTGAGAGTTAAATGAGAGGATAAGATAACAATCATTATGTCACAGCTGTATGTTAAATAATCAAAAGGTTGTTAGCTTAGCTTAGCACACAGACTTGTTTGTTGTATTGGTCCAAAGTGTAGGACCGCAGGTTGCCCCCGTTTCTGGTATTTATGCTAAGCTAACTGACTGCTAAATGAACCTGATATTTACTGAACAAACACTGAGTCCAGTCAATTCTCTTAAGATATCAATATCAACGAATTTACTTTACACATGGTAAGGTTGTACATCTATACAAACCGATGGCTAAATACAAGTTGTGTTTTTATGGGGGGGGGGTGTTATAGTATTGGATCTATTTCTTGGCAGGCAGCAGTGACCTCCTGGGGTCTTGTCATCGCTATGAGGTTTTGCCAAATATCCAGTGGATACTCTCATCTACCTATCTGTATCGACAGTATCAAAGTACTATCTGTCTTCTCATCTTGAAAAAAAAAAGCAATTTCAAGCACATTCAGAAAATTCAAATCTAAAAGACATATCTCCGTTCACTTATTAAAATCTATCACCTTTTCCTGACAACGATATATGTCGGCCCGTCATCTCTAGCAACAGCATGCCTGGAAATAAATGATTACCAGCTCTGGTTGCAGCTCCACAGGCATTCCCTCGTGTTCTCTTACCTTCCCATGTCAGGAGAATGCTAATATGCTTGTCCGGCTTCATCAAACATGCGGGGAATGCCGGGGCCACCAGCCTGAGCATGAGCAGGGTCCCCTCTTGGAATGTTTTCCTAGGTGTCATTTTCTCATTTCTTCCAGTGTCTTTGGGTGCAGGAGGCTAGGGGAGCTCAAGTACACTGGAATTAGTCCCGCACACTATCCATTGCGGAGCCTATGACCCTCAGTTATAAATAAACGAAAAGGTAAACTAAGGATTGTTTGCTCTTGGGTGTGGTCATTTATCTCGGATCAATTGAATTCGACTGATCTATTAAAAAAATGTATACGTTTTTCTCTTTGTTAAAGTTTTCACCATCTATCAAAAGAAAGAGTGACGACCTTTTACCCAGTGCATCAAAAACAACTGAACCACGATTTGTGCCATATAAGTTGAATGATGTGTGGTTTGAAAGCATCCCAAGCAACCTTTAATTTGTAGTGTTGGAAGAAAGTTTGGGATCATCAGCAGTATCATGATGTGTTTACAATCTTCTGGCAGAGGCCAATGTACCACTGACCATTACAGATGGTGTTGGTTTCCATGATCATGTCATCACATGTATTTCCAAATGTTTGGCAGCCCTGGGAAAACACTCCCCATGTCCAAGGAGCCCAGAGATTCATACTCTTGCATCACGGATGAATGCGCTACATTTTTTTAGGATTATTTTTATAGAGCTCGCTCTTGAACATCGAAAGATTTCATTTAGTTGACGCTTTTATCCAAAGCGACTTGAAATAAGTGCATTCCACACAAAAACGTCTCACCCCAAACGTAAAGACTTATGCTGTGTTTACACCAAAAGCTTGCGAACGCTTTACTGGCGCGAGTTTACTCGCCTGACAAGTTTATTCGTGTCGTTCGCGCCTTAGAGGGGGCGGGGCTTATCTCCGTTGCTTTACTCCGTGGAAACGGTTATCATTTCCGCCATCCACCGCGGAACAAATAAACACTATTTCTGCTTTATACTTGTTGGGGACATCCCAAAAAAGTTAAAGCAAGAGAGTGAACGGAGAGAGTGCGAACAGAACCGTGAATCAGAAGAACCAGCGGATATTTTGTGATTGTTTCGCCGCGCTTTACTCGCCCGACAAGTTGTTGTGTTTTTGCTTAATTCGCGCCTTGAAACAGTTATCATTTCTTTCATCCACCACGGAAGAAATAACCACTATTTCTGCTTTATACTTGTTGGGACATCCCATCAACAGCGGAACATTTAACGCCCTCGCGTTGGGCTTCATGACATCACCCGTAGGCTCACACAGCTCGCTGACTTTCACCGACTACGTCTGAATGACTGCCGCTTGCAGCGCTACTAGAGTAGCTGCAGCCAGTTTGATTCATCAACGGCACGACATCAGTGATGACGGGCGGAGCGTCTCAAGGCGTTGGGAGAATTTTTGGCTTCGCTCTATTGGTGTCATTCGCGTCCGTGCATTGACTTTGCATGAGATCTACTCACGCGAAAAATTGGCTAGGCTTTTGATGGGAACGCTGCATAAGAATATTTGTATAAGTAGTTTCCAGTGGATTTCTTTTGACTTTTGATCTTACTATTTCCAATAGTATCGTGAGGAGTACACAACAAAATCAAGAACATACTGAAAGAGTTATGTAGTAAGTAACATAACAACTGAATGCTTTTCGTTATTACTCTTTTGTTCTGAATTACCTGTGAAGTGCACTTAATGAATATCTTTATTTATTCTCCTAAACTAAACCATGTGGCAATTAAAAGTCAATGAGTGTTATAAATAATGCATTTTGGTCAATATTCTACCTATAATACTTTGTTAAAAAACTAGGTTTAAGTTCCGGTTTTTTTCTAAGATTGCTTTCCAAGAAACAAAACTGTCTTTTTTTTTGAAGAAAATACCCAGTGGTTTTCGACCATGAATAGAAGAAACATAGGGTGAGTTTTTTTTCTTGGCCTTTTGGATACCGACGGTGCAGATTTACCACAATTACTTTATAAACTGCAGCTGATGAAATCGTTCAGTGATGGTTTTAATGTCAGCCAGGGAAACGGAAGACTGCCAACAACAAAATTAAACGCTTCAATGTTTATTCCCTGTATTTTCATTCCACGTATAGTTTTTATTCCCATCTCCAAGGCCATTTTGTGTATCTGCTGCAACCATCACTGGTCTCAAGTATTCCGATGATAGCCTTGGAGACCCGGAACTTTGGTTTGCACAATGATATACTAACAAAAGAATCCTTGGGAGAAAATAAATCGGGTCACGGTGTAAAAAAAGAATGCATATTTCTTATTTGTCCACAGCTCATCATAGAACAAATTAAATGCCATGTGTATCAGCATCCAGAGTGTACTGTAGTATCATGTAATTTCTCCTTCTACCAAGTACAATTCATCTATTTATTGCCAGAGACGTTTTAAATCTGGGAAGTGAAACTATCCGCTATTGTCTTAGAAAAACTGCTGACCACACGATTTGGCGTTACTCAACATAGCGGTAAACACACACTGTTCTTTGTCCTGTAACAACATCATTAAAGCAAAGCCACTTTTTTTCAGTCTCTTAAAAGTAGGTCCATTTTAGGTCAATTTAAGTATAAACAAGGAAAGTTCACGCAAGGGGATTTTCCAAACTGTTCCGTTCCCTTCATTACTATCGAAGGGCGTCATTTCAACTGGGGATAGGCGGGTTGGGGGCATGTCACTCACTTTTAATATTTCTTGTTGATTTGAATCTTTCTGAAGATTGTTCTCCTACTGTCCAGCCACAATAGTACAGAGGCTAGAACTGTTATTTCTACCCTCACAGGCTACAAATACCTCAGTCATGAGAAAATATTGCTAAGGTGTAAGGCAACATCTCAGGGAGCCTTCTTTTACTGTTACTACTACTACCACTTTTACTATTACTACTACTACTGTTACTACTTCCACTATTACTATTGCTACTACTACTGTTACTACTACTACTACTACTACTACTACTACTACTGTTACTACTACTACTACTACTAGGCTACTACTACTGTTACTACTACTACTACTACTACTACTACTACTACTACTGTTACGACTACTTTATTTTTATTTTTTATTTATTTAACCAGGAAATGCCTCATTGAGATTAAAAATCTCCTTTACAAGAGTGTCCTGGCCAAGACAGCAGCAGCAGCACGTCACACAAAGTTCCATACAATAAAACATAAAACAGTGACAGACAATATATAAAACGAAAAACTAAATCACAGCATGAATAAAAACCAAAACTAAGACTCAAGCCAACACAACCCAGCTCACACAGGAGCACATACCTCCGTCATATAAAACATCTACAGCTAGATGAATTTCCCTCCAATATTTTCAATCTATTTTTAAAAACACCGAAGGAGACCAGCTCCCGGAGACCCAGGTCTGTCTGCAGCAAATTCCAAGCCGCAGGAGCAGCAAACTTAAAACCTCTTTTCCCCATTTCCAAACGGACGTGAGGGACGGAGAGCAAGAGGAGGCCTTGAGCAGAGGTCACAGAGCGAAGATGGTAGCTTCCAGGGTTTTTCAGCTGAATTAGCGTCCAAAGATACGATGGAAGTACGTGGAGAATAGCCTTATAAATAAGGACATGCCAATGATTTTGTCTCCGGATGGACAGAGGAGTCCAACCAAACCTCGCATACAGGGAGCAACTACTACTGTTACTACTACTACTACTACCACTACTACTATTACTACTACTTTTCATTACATATCCTGATTTAAAGCTCCACAAGCCAGTGCAGATTTAAAAAAAAAAATAATAATATTATGCTGTTTATATATATTTATTAACAAAATGTTCCTTAAACACCACATTTTTGAAAAGGACCCTGTCCAAAGACATCTGGCCACGCCATTTGTTTTGTGGCCTGTAAAAAAAGATCCAAATGACTGCGATTTTTAATATAAACAACTCAAATATCTAGTGCTGGTGCCAAGACAGAAACCACAACATCTGGAAACTGTCATCAAAAACAAATACATGAAAAATGTAATTAAATGCGGACTGCCGGGGTACAATTATTTATTTACTTTACATGTCAACGACTATAAATAATTACCAAAGTTGATCATGCTCTATGTTACTAAAAAAACACATATCATCTGGTATGCCAAAGGAAGCTGCAGATATGGATACTTGTGCAGATATGGCCTCTCCTTTAGTGACCACGGCGTTATTGTTAAAGCACTCGTCAGCTGTATTTAAGCAAGACCGTGTCCTTGGGGCAGAATGGAGTTGGAGCAAGTGTGAGAGGGGCTTGGATAGGAAAGTCTGGTGGACTGTGGAGCCAGAACCCATTCCATTTTTCAGCCGGACAGTCATCTTGCCAAACCTGTCAAACCGGCACATTTCGGGGGAAAAGACAGTAAGTAACCCCTGTCAATCAGGCCATCAGCAGATCTTAAAAAGTCTTAAAAAAGGCATCGAATTCAATTCCTAATTTACATAGCTATTGAATATGTTCTCTTGCCTGCTGGAGTAACATTAGTTATAACTTTTCTATTCTTTGGTCGCGGCGGGGGCTGTCGAGAGACGTTATACATCTATAAACTAGTGCAACAGTGGATGCAGGAGGCTCGTAGACTCATGTTAGCGTAAATTTTAAACACAACTTCAAATATTTCCAATATTTTCTGGGAGACGGGCCTGGATCCAGATCTTATTAAATGATTACCAGCAAGTATTATTCTACACATCTTATGTTAAACAAATGTCAATATAAAATTTGCATTAATCTGTGATGATGTTAGTCCGCATAGTAGACATTTGGTGTTGAATGTGGTTCAGTGGTTAGCAGATCTGTCTTTCAATCAGGGGGTTGGTGGTTCAGTCCCCGCCCTAATCGATGTGTCCTTGAGCAAGACACTTAACCCTGAATTTCTCCCTGTTGCTGTGTCTACGGTGTATGAATGTAACATGATTGTAAGTCGCTTTGGATCAAATATCAGCGTAATTTCATTGAATTGGGACCATTTTTACAAAATTATGAAAATCCCTCAAAAATACCACATCAGGATGCAAAGACGTGAAGGAACATCAGCAAAAAAAGTCCCGCTATGACTAGGGTTTACATTTTACTTTTACATTTGGCATTTGTAAGATGACCACTTTGGTTTAGAAAGCTCCTTATGTCAATACACAAACCAAATACCCTCTTAATCCTTGGTATCTTGTTTGTAGTTTTATAATAAATTGTGATTATCCAGAGTCATAACAGATCATTGTATACAGTGCAAACCCACAATTGCTTCAAGAGCTTGTGTGTCATCGTATACTTCCATGATAATCTTTTAAGCCTTTACACACTTCAGTAATTTAGTTTCATTAGGGTCGACCACGTCGGTCCGAGAGGATTTTTTTGGGTACTTGTCATCCTCCAAAACTCACCAAATGTTGCACTCTTGTCAGGCTTGTTGAAGAAAGACATCTGATATAGGTATAGGATATAGGTAGATATTTGTGTATTATGAAATGTCTCTAGCGCCGCCTAGAAGTTGGACAGGTGTCACCCCTCAGCCAGTATGACCGATTGACTTGAAATGTTGGCATCCGTGTCCATCTCCACTGGCTCTACAAAAACAGCTGAAACTACCCTACTAAAGCCTAATCCTCAAACATTCTTCAGCAGAGTCAAAGCCACCAATATGCCAGTGGAATTTCGGTTGCAGATGTTTTCGCCAGCCAGTGTCTGCATATCTACATTAAGCTGGACAAGAGACAGAAAGCCAATCGCAATCATATCGAAGTGATGGCCAGTCTTGATATTTATGAATCAATTCATTCACTGTTATGCAATTAAATATCTCAAACTAGAAATCCATCTGGGAAGCAACACCTGGTCTGCAGCTCTATGTAGCGCTCAACCACATCCAACATGACATCATCCCCCCCCCCCTTTATAAATCCACGGTGGGAGTTTCTCCTGATCCGATGTGAGGTCCCGGGACAGGGATGTCGACTGTGTACAGATTGTAAAGCTCTCAAATTTGCAATTTGTGATTTTGGGCAATACGAAAATAAACTGAATTCAAATTGGTGCACACAAACTCAACAAAGCTGATAATATCAGACAAAGTGGCTGCTGAGAAAAGTCACGCAGGGATAAGCCAGATATTTTCTTCCTCGGGGGTTAGCGGCCCAGAAATTAGCGAGTTCCATTTGACAGATGATGAGAAAGAGGGCTCGTGGGACGCGCCTGTTAATCCATCTCCTTGGTTAGTTTGAGGGTTTAGTGTAGAAGGGGAGAGTCTGCAGCGATTCCCATCATTCCCAGGTCCTTGGCATACAGAGGTTCGCAGACCGAGTTGTGAAAGTTTTAAAATGATGAAAAGCATTCGGTCGTTATGTTACTTACTCCATAACTCTTTCAGTATATTCTTGATTTGGTTGTGTACTCCTCACGGTAATATTGGAAATGTTAAGATCAAAAGTCAAAAGAAATCCACTGGAAACTAATTCTACAAATAGTCTTACGCAGCGTGCCCAACAAAAGCGTTGCTAATTTTTCGCGTGAGTAGATCTAATGCAAAGTAAATGCACGGACGCGAATGACGCACATTTTCGTCCGCGAATGACCCGAATAGCGCAAAGCAAAAATTCTCCCAATCAACGCCTTGAGACGCTCCGCCCGTCATCACTGACGTCGTGCCGTTGATGAATCGAACTGCTGCTGCTACTCTCGTAGCGCTGCAGGCGGCAGTCATCCAAACGTAGCCGGTGAAAGTCAGCGAGCTGTGTGAGCCTACGGGTGATGTCATGAAGCCGAAGGCGAGGGCGTTAGATGTTCTGACTTTTTTGGGATGTCCATAACAAGTATAAAGCAGAACTAGTGGTTATTTCTTCCGTGTTGGATGGCGGAAAAGATAACTGTTTCCACGGAGTTAAGCCACGCCCCCTCGAAGGCGCGAATGAAGTGAATAAAAGCGAATAAATGACAACTTGTCGGTCGAGTAGACTCACGCGAGTCAAGCGCGGCGAAACAATCAGAAAATATCCGTTGGTTCTTCTGATTCACGGCTCTGTTCTCACTCTCTTCGTTCACTCTCTGGCGCTCTCTCACTGTCTATCGCCCCGAGTAGAGGATTAGTTTAGGTTGGAGGGGACGACGTTCAACCGCTTTAAAAAAAGTTCTTCTTTAGGGTTGAGTAGAGACCGTGGTCATTGGTTGGAAACAGCGGTCTCCGGAGTGAAAGTCCGATGTTTTGTTGACCCCGGCATCCATCGCAACTGCTCACCTCCACGGAAGTAGTCAGAAGAAAGTGTTGTAGAGCAACAGTCTGAGCTGCATCCTGTCATAATTACTACAACGCATATTTACTGTCTGCGAACAGGAACATTTGTTCTCCAAACTTAAGTCACTCGATTTGGTGGGTGCTGAATGAGAATCCCTATAATAATGAAATAATAATGTCCGATGGAACACACGCAGACAATGAGGGAGTAACTAACCACACCTGTGCTTTAAGTGTTGCTAAGAGAACATGCCAAAAAGGGGATGGGCGAACTTAAATACGTTTTGGAGATTCATCTTTTACTTCTCAGACCAGGCAAAGTCCAATTTATTCCAAATGTAAAGACCAAACCCTGAAGTGTTATTGGAGGTTCACAGATATCAAAACACATGTGATGCTCAGGGGAGTAGATGTCGTTGTGTTGTGTAATACATGTGAGATGATTTATATGATGGTAAGAGTGTGTAAATATGTAGGAATTATCACAACCTGCAGTTTCTACTCTGTTGCTAGGCAAAAATACCATCTGACGAGAGAGAGAGAAAGAGACTAAATGAGTGCCAACTAATCCTCCAGCTGAAGCTAAGCTTGATCTGCTTTAAAGTTTAATGTTACCACCTCTTCATATTGCTATTGCTACCCTTCCTACCACTCTGAATGTCCCTCCCACACACTTACTTACCTCCCTTCCTTCCTTCCTTCCTCCCTTCCCCTCCCAATTAAACGTCTTTACTTCCCAAATCCTAATCTCTAAAACATCGGCCGAGGCTTGAGCCGTGGCTCCTCGACGCAGCGACTCTGCACCTCCCTCCCTCCCCGGCCCCGCTCTCTATCTCCTCCCCTTCACTCTCTCGTCTTTTGTTCTCTCCGATGAGGTCATGTTGGAACCATTCCTCTTCAGGACTTTGTGTGATACAAGCCCAAACAGAGGGGAGCCAAACCTCTGTTCACACATGAGATCAAGATAGTCGGGGGCATGTTTCCACAGATTGCCCCCGGGACTGTGTGTATGTGTCTGTTGTAGGTGTGTCTGTGTGTGTGTGTGTGTGCGTGTGTGCGTGTGTGAGAGTCAAGAGATACACTCACGAGACCCGATCATTAGCTTGTTATTATAATGACGCTAATGATAATGGGGATGTAATAACTCCTTCATTAAATGCACTTTTGAAAACTCAATTGTGTCACGGGAAAGGAATCCTCAACATACTGTAAGGGCCTTAATTAAAGAGATGCCTCGCATTATGCAGGGATGCCTTCCAGAACAACACCAAGTGCACCGCCGTCAATTGCTGCTTGTCGTCTGTTGATTGTAAACAATGTCCAAGGGTTGTTTGCCTGTTAGCGGTTACACAACTTTCATGGGTTAAAAACTAAAGGTTTTTGTTTTAACAACACAACTCTCGTGCTGATTGGAGACAGATATGAAAAAATTAGAAATGATCAATGTCTTGTCAAATGAAATGAAGCCACAAAGTCATACCTTGATGACCTCGCAGGGCACTGAGGCAGAGGCCGTTTCCAGTAGTTAGAAATGATGCGTGGAACCGGATCCGCTCCAATATATAATGGAGGTC
Organism: Pseudoliparis swirei; assembly: GCF_029220125.1. Classification (NCBI taxonomy): domain Eukaryota; kingdom Metazoa; phylum Chordata; class Actinopteri; order Perciformes; family Liparidae; genus Pseudoliparis; species Pseudoliparis swirei. The sequence goes on along the minus strand of NC_079389.1, from coordinate 4,516,225 downwards.
CTCCTCGGCCCACGCAATGCCCTGCCACCAATATTCAAGAAAATATGACCTTCAGTAGTCTCCTTTAGTCGTCTATTAGTCATCTCCTTTAGTCCTCTATTAGTCGTCTCCTTTAATCGTCTATTAGTCGCCTCCTTTAATCGTCTATTAGTCGCCTTCTTTGGTCATCTCTTTAGTCGTCTCCTTTGGTCGTCTCTTTAATCGTCTCCTTTGGTCGTCACCTTTGGTCGTCGCCTTTGGTCATCGCCTTTGGTCGTCTCCTTTAATCGTCTATTAGTCGCCTCCTTTAATCGTCTATTAGTCGCCTTCTTTGGTCGTCTCTTTAGTCGTCTCCTTTGGTCGTCTTTTTTAGTCATCTCCTTTGGTAGTCTCCTCTGGTCGTCTCCTATACTAAGTCAAAACACTAACCAATGGACCTGGTATCAAACCCGGTTATATGAAGAAAAGCAGTAACTTTAACGACTTATATTAAATCATAATTTTTGACTTTTCTAAAGACTTTCCGAAGGGTGTCTATATTCTGATACAGAATCGGCACTAGCAATTACATCTGTTCTAAAAAAAACCTCTTACAATGACACAGATAATATTCCTTAATCTACATAAAGCAAATGCAGTTAGGATAATTAATAATAGCCGTTAGATAAATGTGCATCAATAGCAGACTGTTTTTTAATTGCCCGGGCTAGGCAAAAGTCACCGTTAGCTTAATTAACCCCCACGGCGTACGCCACGTAACAAACGGTAGTCATTTGACGTCATTCTGAGGCGAACGCAGAACAAATGAGAAACATACAAACCGTTGCGTGAGGATAAGCCGGCTCACGGAGGATATGAGCAACACTCGGAGCTTCCTCTCCGTCATGGTGGTCAGGCGTGTGTCACCGTGACTCACTTCCTGCGTCGCCAGTAACAACGACATATCGGCTTCAGAGGGTCGACTGGTTAAGAGAATCTGCTTGAAACAAGAAACAAATCTGTTGGTTATTTAGATTTCAAGAAACATCGACCCCGCCAGAAATACGCTGCAACGAATTATTTGCAATATAACCAAATGAATAGTTCTTTGTTTCTAGACTCAAGCTTTCAAACATTATTTTTGTAACTTTTTTTGCTTCCAGAGGGGATTTTTTTCCAGACTAAATATGTTTACTGTCGAGCATATTCATCCAGGAATATGATATGTGTTGCTGTGTCATTCAAACCAATGTATACACCAGCAACAGTACATGAATCCATCTCATCCGAGCAACCAACTCATGACAGGGAATGAGCTCCGAGTCGGGATGGAAGCGTTTCTGACATTGACGTGTCGTGACGTGCTAAATTTCGTGAGGCGGTTTTAAAAAAAATCCCAAAGCCCAGGATCTGTTCCATGGACTCCGCCTTCCAGAGCCTCCTCAGCTGACTTCATCAGCTGCCAGGAGCGGGTGTTTAGTCCAATGCCCGGGGCTGATCTGATCAGGTACAGCAGCCACACACACACAGACATTGTGCTGAAATAACCGCAATAACATTATAGATTATTTTTTTCTTCTCCACACCCCTCTGTGGGAGATTCATAAACAATGTGTCTTGTCTTCCTGCCTTCGTCTCATTTCTCGCACACAAACTCCAGCCTTCTCTTCTTTTTTTTAAGTAAAGGAGGTTCCTCTGAGTTTCAAGATCACCACCCGAGGGAATGAAGCGGCTGCTTTGATGCTTTTTCTAGTTATTTTCACCTCCTGCTGATAAGTTTCTCATCTGTGCATCAAATCCTTCGGATCAGGAGTTGATCTGCGCGGCTGCAGGAAGTCCTTGCCAGCGGGGGAGGGGAAGAGAAGCTCCAGATGCCTTGTTGAAAACCACTAGGTGTTAAAATATATAGAACAACAGGACCAACCACACAGAAGGAAAAAAATGCATTACACACAGCAGGAGGTGGCAGGAGAAGAAAGAAAACCACAGGCATGAGAATCCCTCACCTTTCGGCGAAATTCGCCGTTTTGAAACCAAAATAGGTGACTTACGTGAATCGTGTAGATCCGAAGAGTTTTGTTTTGGGGTAGGGAGGGGGGGGGTCAATTGGCCGGCCGGCGTTTATGAGATTGGAGTGGGACACGGAGAAAATGTGACGTGTTGCTCTTCGCAATAAAACATCTTTGATGGGACGTGTCGCGTCTCGGCCAATCAGCGTCAAGATGTCTTCAGCGTTTGGTTGTTTAGGTTAGCTTGAATGTTAGACGCTACTTCTGCTGCTGTCGCGCTGCACGGTGGAGCGATGCTAACAAAGTACCCGTACGTTAAGAGCGATGTGATTTAGCATATTTTTAGTCTCAATACTTCATTAAAAGAGCGATCAGAGCGCACGCGCTGCTCTGTGTCAAGCTGTTTGCACGCGCAGCGCTCACAGCGAGGGGCCTTAAGTGGCGGAATTTTCGGCTTTATAAATACAAATAAAAAAAGATGCCAGAAGTGAAATGTTTAAGCTCAGTCTGTAAAGTTGTGTAACTCTACAGCTGCTCATCCTGATGAACTCTGTATCCTCTGGTCAGAGACTAACGGCCTCATAGTGTATAATCATTGATCAATGCTATGATGGCTCCATGTAGTTTCATTAATATCTTGCTGTATTAATACTAATATTACTGCTATTTGTTAAGTGTTGAAAAAGTTGGTAAAAAGTGAACTATACAGATATTTTATTTATTACTATTATAGATAAATATACCAGTATCGTATTTATGGTATACTGTTTTTATGGTATTGTATCAGTATCATGATATTTATGGCAGGTATGGTATAGAAGATCGTGACAACCAGGTAGAGGCAGAACAGACTCGAGGAACAGACTCAAGGAACAGACTCGTGGCTCAGCAGAGCACAAGACTTGAAGACTTGTTCACGCCAACAACAAAAAGGAAGTTGGTTCATGAATGACCATATTATACACAATATTACTATTATTATAGTATTATAGGCCCGATCACTGACTTGGTGTCAGAATGGAGGACCTATAGATTATCATACAACGTCCAACATCGATGTTCGTGGAAGTCAACACCAGCACCCCCCCCCCCCCCCCCGCGCCTATGCTCCTCACCTTTTTCACCACTGACCCGTTTTCATGCCTGAAACCAAGGTTGGCCACAGTGTCGGCCTCTCTTTACAAACCTTCATCTTTTACAGCCAATTACCGCACATTTTAAATGTATGAACCCAGTTTGTAGAGATGAAATACTCATCTCTTTGGAGAATATGACCATGTGACCTTACACTAATGGTGTGTTCACACCGGACACGTCGAAATTTCGACGCGCGTCGAGATTACATGCAAAGTCAATGCACAGCTGCGTAGCTGCGTATTTTCCAGCGAGCAGCGCGTCAGACGCGTTTGAAGCAGCACGAACAGAGGGTTTGTCGCGGGGCGAACAGAGCGAACAGAGCGAACAGACGCAGCTCGTCGACGCGCGAGTTGAAATTTCCCAACTCCGGCAGCAAAAACGCGTGAGTCATAGTTGCGTCAGCCAATCAGCGTTGAGCAGCTCCGCTAGTCATCGTCCTGCCGGTTTAAAAAATGGAGGAAAAGATTATTGTCGCCGTTTGTGGGCACCCCGAACTTTATGACACGACTCTTTTTACTTACCGAAACCGTAGCTATAAAGATGAAGAGTGGAAGAAGGTTGGAGAAGCCGTGGGACTACCTGGTACGTTTTGAATGTATGTATTTGCTTTTATTCTAGCTATTTGTTGTACTTTACTATCAACCAACCGCCGGCATATGTGTTTCATGGCAGAGGAGATCTGCCGCCGTAGGTGGAAAAGTCTCAGACACGTATCAAAGAGAGAAGGAGAGAGAGAGCAGCGAGAAGCGCAGTGGGAGTGCAGCTCAGTCCACTAAGAAGTGGAAGTACTCTGCGGTCCTGTCGTTCCTCGACCCATTTATTACTCCGCCCCCGACGCATCTGGTGTGTACACACTTTTTTCGACGCGCGTCGAGACTGCTGCGTCAGACGCGTCGAGAATTTTTTCGACGCGTCCGGTGTGAACGCACCATTATACCATTTACCTCATACGCTGCTGCCAGTTCAAGTTTCAATGTAACATAATTGCAAATTCTGGGGCTGCAGTTACACCGAATCAGAGGTATTACGGGTGAAAAAGACAGTTCTGCTATTTCTTTGAATGTGGGTTTAAAAGTCTGTGGCCTGTGGGGATGACAAAAGTTGAGACGGAATAAATGAAGAACAGCAGTAACTTTAACGACTTACATAAAATCATAATATGTTACCTTTCTAAAGTCTTTCTGAAGGGTGTCTATATTCTGATACAGATTTGGCACAGGCGTTTACACCAGTTCCAAAAAAAACCTCTTACAATTACACAGATAATATTCCTTCTTCTACATAAAGCAAATGCAGTTAGGATAATTAATAACAGCAGTTAGATAAATGTGCATCAATAGCAGACTATCGGAGAAACTTTCGGAGAAATCCGGCTGCAGTGGACTTTCACGTGAACCTGCGATCCGTAGGCGGTCCAACCCAACCACGAGGGAGCACAAAGACGTTTAATCGTCGCGCGATCGTTTAGCCGTGACGCTCACACGCCGCGGCCGCACGACCTCGGCCGCTAATCGCCACAACGCCCGAATCCGTGTGAACGAAGCCGCAGACACGTAACTCATCCCGTCTATCCCAGCAGACCGCTACCCCCCCCCTTTTGTTGTGCGTTTGTTTCCACTCCCACGTCCCACCAGGCCCCTCACTGGGACTCGTAAACACTTGCTAACACATGTAGCTCTTGAATGAAGTGCAAATTCGCTGCCTCTTGAGTAATAGATTTTTTTTATTCTCTGCGGCTGCCTATAAACTTCTTCTTGAGTCTTTACTGTAGTTTATTTGCTGTTTTCCAGGAATGAGGAGAAAGAGGAGCGCCCCCGTCTTTACGCCGTGTCTCCAAACGACTGCATGGATTGCTCCCGATAGTGCGTAAAACATCACTTGAAATATCTAATTGAATGCATTTGCTTTGTTGACATTCCGAGCGAGTCGCAGCACGTATTGAAGCTGTAGAATATGTAGGCGTACAATTATTATTATTTTTCATCCACTTCTGAGCCGCTTATCCCCGTTAGGGTTGCGATAGCAACAGGGAAACAAATAAATATTGATGTATATGCTTCTCGAAGCACGTGATTGATGGAGCAGCGGCCTCGACTTCAGATGTATATTATTTCACGTGTTTAACCATGGAAACTGGGGTTTGGTGTATCAGTCTCAACACATGCTTTGGTTCTCTTCACATCTCAACACCCGAAGGTCTCCGCCGCAGAAACAACGAAGAAGATCGATGCGAGTTTAGCGCTTAACAGAAACGAGACGATGGAATCCCCGCAACCTTTATTCACCTTGAGCTGGAGATTTTGATGGATAAAGCAACAAAAGTTAAGCAGGCTGTGTGCTGTCTGCACGCCGACACCATCTCCTATTAAGCTAGAGGCTTTTGTCACGCGGCCCCTGCTTGTTCTGCTTTATTTTTTTGAACCAACATTGGAGTCTTTGAAGCTGCGGGGATTAAAAGACGCTTGCCCCTGCACGTCTTCGTGGAAGAGCGAAAACATGTTAGCGGTGCAACTTTATTTCACTTTAAGCAATCACCATGTTGACATCACTGACACTTATACGCACGTTATTGAGATATTGGAAGCGATCAAGGGGATGTGGATGAGCGCTTGGGCGTTACGTCATCCCTTCGATCCCCGACGGCGGTGCTCGGTGCAGAGTTGAGAAGAGCGCCTGTCACGTCATTCTCAAGGTCACCGGGATGAGTTGGTCGCCATGTGTGCGTCAACGGAGGTCCGGACTCATCGCCAACATCCACTCGCCAAGACTCAACTGGGATTTCACCGAATTCTGACCACTGTATGGCATGGATGCCCAGACTTGGAAGGAGATACAGTCGTTGTGAACTGGTGTCGTTGCCATCAAATGTGTTGTGACCAATGTTCCCTCTAAGCTGCGCGCCTGTGCAATCGCGCACTGCTCGCACATTCTCAGCGCACAAGAAAATCTATGCAGCGCATAAAATATAATTCACCATAAAAGTATTAATTAATATCTAATATTAGACCTAATCTAATTAATTAAACCAATAATGTGTTTTTTGTACCATTTTTCAATGTAACACAGTGAGTGACAGGTGTCCAGCCATTGATACGACACGGTTTACTTACGCTACGCAGCCAATCAGAGCATTGATAGTGCTTGCTTATGTGCCCTGCCCATACGCACCATGCAGGTTAGCTAGCTAACAACAATACGGCGGGGTTATGAGATGCAACCCCTTATCATGGCGAAACGAACGGGCAGCGCCGGCGACACGTCCACTGACCAAGCCAAAGTAAAAAAGAAATGCGGTTCTTTTAGGATGGAATGGCTGTGGGAGTATGTGCAAATGGAAGAACAAGCGGTGAAACTGGGTGATATTTTGTCTTTTTCGAGTGAGAAAGGTCAACTCTGCAAAACATGCAGCGAAGCCAAAGTAGCAAATGAGCTTTCAGCGGTAACATTATGGACTGAATGGGAGTTGGACTCAAGCGTCACATTCAGCAGAAAAGTCATGTGAAAGCTGTTGGAATTGTAGGAAGACTCAAGGTGGGACAGGGGGTTGGTTCATTATTGCGGGAGAGCGCAAACGACAGAGAGAAAAGGAACGAGCTGTCACACAAAACAAAATCTGACCCCAAGCAAGTTAAAGTTCTCATTGACAATATTTTCCTTGCCATCAAAATGAATGCATCAATGCTGTCAGTTCAACAAATCCACAATCACATGGCAAAGTATGTGAGTCCTTGAAGTGGCACATTTGGACCAGCTGATGCGCATAAAGTCAAAGCAAGAAGCAGACGAAGCATCAACCTGGACAACGTGGACAACCGTTGGAGAAGTGAGAAGGACAGACGTGAAAAATAAGGTAACATTTAAGTCAACATGTGTGCATATTCTAGTGACATTTATTAAGATTTTTCATTTATGGATATTAATCATTAAATGCTGTTACTACTAGATAATTTATGGGTAGTAGAAATGCTAATATAAAAAAACTGTAATTAGATATTTTACAGACAAAGAGTTACAGGAATTTACACTGTATCACAAGCTACAGCACATGTCATTGAGCAAAATGTGAATGTTTTAATGTGAACAAAATGTGAAGTCTGAAAGGTGTATATGTCTCATTTGTTCCAGAACAGGACCCTCAGCCAGGCCACAACTGGACCACAGCCAGGCCAAAGCAGGACTCTTCCCATGGCCAAAGCAGGACTCTCGCATATATAACGTACTATACATCTCATGAACAACAAGATGTTTGTCTTTTTCATCTTAAGTGGGCCAAATCGCTTATATTAAAAGTAAACTAATGAAAATTGCTGCTGTAATTTGATTCTTTTAATAAGCCATGTAACTTGCTATGATCCAAGGTTTTGAACAGGTGTGATACTGGTGTGTGGCCACAGCGTGCACATCTGATGTTGCTCACAGTGGTCCTCAGTGTGCTCAGGGAGCTTGTGTCTATGCTCAGACACATGACAAATTAGAGGGAACATTGGTTGTGACCATTATAAACACAAACTAATGTTTTGAATAAGCTATTTAATGATGAAAGAAGGATAAGACCACCAGACCACGTCGTTTACAATGGAAGAGACATCAAGAGTTTAACAGATTTAGACTCATCACCCCATGAATCTTGGATTAGTTTGCTATCCGATCTCTGAGCAGCTCCCATGTGGCACTTTAGCCAGATGTTGAATATATGTAAATTCATCTGCCTCTCAAGACGTAATATTTAATCCTCCCGACAGTAACTACTTTAGCAGGCGGTCTGTGAAAGTAGACCAGGGTGTCTACAGGAATAAACCAGTGAAATTTAAGACTTTTTAAGACCACGTCTAAATAAAATTTAAGACCTAACTTACGATGGAAATATACATTAATCTAAATTAATTAATTCAAAGTAAACACACTGATGTCTGTTCAAAATTAACAGTATGGTGTAATGCAAAAGGATAACACAAATGTCATTGCTGTTGTAAATTATATTTATTAATACATTTTCAGAACATTTAAGTCCCATGAACAAATGTCTATAAAATTAAGTAAATATATTTAAAAAATACGTGCAACATAGTTCCTTTTGAACAAAAAAATCTATAAAATAACATAAATAACAATTCCAGCTGCTTTTAAAATGCAAATTAATTTACATAATATAATGTATGTGTGTGTGAGTTCTCATGTCTCTATGTGATGGATGTTTGTGCATAGGTTCATGTCTACTCCTGAGCTTTTGTGAATATACGAGGAAAACAATCCTTTTCAAACTGTATGAATATAAAAACTTCCAGTTGACATTTGGTCCATTCTCCTGGAAAAAAGAAAAAAAAAAGGCAGACATTAGCCAACAGTCACCACATCTCTTTATGACACCACCACTTCAGATTAATGTCAGACTGGATAAATATGAATGAAAACTATTTTTACAAATTAAGCAACGTGAGCCATCCCTTGAGCCTAGTGAACACTATGTAGACATATTGACAGGTAAACACCACTCTACTACCATTCTAAAACTATTTTTAATTAGTCTAATTCATGTGTAGTGCGCCTATGCATAGCTGTTATTAACTTGACACATGAGTAAAGCTTAACTATATGATACACATACTCATATACATGAGGATAGTTAATACATATATATTTATGTTAGACTTACTTTGAGATGCTGAAGTAGGTCCTGGGCGTGTCATGGCCCATGAGCTCCACAGGATCCTGACTGGACGTGGTCATTTCACCAATAACGCACATGAAGTCCAGCTGTCTGCTCGCGGTGGTCTGGTCCAGAGTCTCGTGGAACAGAATGAAGAACGCACTGCAGTGTTGGTCTTCGGTGATGAGCTCTTTGTTGCACGGCGCTGGATTTCCTCCGGTGACCTCCAGCGTTGTAGTTGACGTCGTTGCTGGCGGCGGAGCAGGAGCTCGCGACGGAGCAGCAGCTAGCGGTGGAGCAGCAGCTAGCGGCAGAGCAGGAGCTAGCAGCGGAGCAGGAGCTAGCGGCGGAGCAGCAGCTAGCCCCGCGGGCTGCTGGCGGCCTTCGCTAGTCTCTGTGCTTCTTGCTCTGCACGTGAGATTCCACCGCTGGAAAGTCTCCCGACACATAACGCAGCTTCAGAAGCATTTCACCGACCGTGACCAGAAACACTCGTTCTTTTCAAGCCGTTGTTGAACTTGCATCCTGCATGTTTTCTAAAGTAGCCGATGCTTCACGTTGTAGGGGATGGGACCGAATACGCGGGGCCCCTTTAAGAGAAGGGGCGTGGCCCCGGTGACACCAGACACCGCAGAGCGACCGGAGCAAAATACGGACCTGGCGGAACAGATTGCCTCATATTCCTAATGACATGACACCCAAAAAATTTAAGACCAATCCAATCTGAATTTAAGACAATTTAAGACTTTTTAAGGCCTTATTTTTAGGAAAAGCAATTTAAGACTTTTTAAGACTTTTTAAGGACCCGCGGACACCCTGGTAGACACTCGCAGGGTCTTTGAAAACAGCAGCTACAGACACTGTAACTAGAATGAAGTTTGCGATTGTTGTATTGAAGGCGCTCAACACAGAATCCGGCTAACGGTACTTCCGGAGTGTGTGGCGTTATCCGCTGTAACTCACGGGACTCGGGGCTTGTTTGCTGCTATCGTAATGCTCTGAATTGAGTTATTCGGTTTACATATAGTACTTATTTTGATCCTTTTTGTTTCTGTAGCAAAGTGGTTTTATTCCTAAAGCTAACATTAGTTGTGTTGCCTAAATCTGTCAAATGTTCAGTTGTTTCGGTGGTGGTGGCACATCATTTTACACATGCTCCAATGTGTTTGTTGAATAGAGCCTGATCAGTGCAGCCAGTGAATGAGTATAGTGGAGCATTAATCTGTACATGCAATTGAGAGCTTATGAAGACCTTAAAACTTGTTGTGTTTAATTCACACGTGTGTTATTGTTGTAACTGAAAAGCTTCAATGCAGAAGTAATCTGGGAGTTACCAAACCGCTTCATGTGCATTACCACCACCCTTTGGACTGGAGCAGGGCCGATTCTGATTTGTATGTAGCCAAGAAAAAGAAAAAAAGAGGGATTGCAGTCTATAACCAACTGAGACACGCACATATGTGGTGTCTTAAATCTCATCTGGAATCTGCACACGAGGCACTTGAAAATGAAAAAAATGTACAAGGGGCCAGTGAGAGCAGGCTGAAAAAGGTTTCGGTTGAAATATTGTTTTAGAATATTGCATCACACAAAAACTACATTTAGACATGAGGATCAAGCTGTGCATTTAATAGAGCTAAGAAAGAAACCCAAGCAGGGGAAGGGTTGGGGTATTTGTCAGGTTGGCACTTCAGTGCAGACAGCTCATATCTCCATGTCTGCAGTGGCAGTGTTTGTTTTGGATACTGTCCATATATTAAATAGACATGTCCAGCAGGCAGCCCCTCTTGACAATTAAGTGACATGTATGAATTTTCTTTGGCTCCGAGATAGTCGGGTTTGTTTTCGTAGCCTCAAACGTGAAAGCAGAAGGATTCCATTTCTTTTCAATCTCAGAAATGATGGGTTGGTGCGATAACAGCGAGGAAAGTAGTACAAAGCTTCGTCCTTTGTCTGAGCTAATCCCCACTCCAGCACAGTTGCTCCGTCTCTCTGATACATCAGTCGAAACTCAACACACCCAATAAAAAATAAAAGAAAGGCTCAACTAATGTTTTAAGGCGCTGTCTGGAGACAATGGTAATATAATACCGGCATTAAAAAAAATGGACACTGGCATTACTGGCAGCGGTGCCAGCGTGGATGAAGTACCTCATAACTTACTTGGAAAGAGTCAACTCAGGGACGGGCAGAAAGGATGTTGCTTTTTGACCATAGGGCGGAGGGTGGAAACCATGCAAGAATTTAGATCAGTAAAACTGGCAAGATGGACAGCGGAATACTGTTTAAGGGCAGTGCCCCTGAGGAATCCAACGGTGATGGTCAAGAAAAGAATGCAGAGGTTGCGCCAAGGAGCCTCGGTGGCGGCGAGGTTTCCACACCGCGGAGCTCTCCGGGCATGTACACAGATATGCCTCTTGGGGTTGACCGTGACCTCTTATCCTTTAGCTTGATCATGTATTAAATGGCCCTCTGAAGCAAAAGACTGACATCTGATTCATGCTCTGCTTCATGAGGTGTTGTAATGCATGAATGACAGTCAGTTTCTGGGATTATTATCACAATAGTATCACATTGTGCAAGACTTTTACAAAACCTTGCATGTATAGACAGACACACACACATACACAGAGATGGGCACTATTTCTATTACTTATATTTGAAACACGTATTTCAATTACTTTTGAGTATCTTGACATTTGTATTTTATTGATATAGTGGAGTAATTTGGTATTTAAAATTCTTAAAACGGTTCACGAGTTCAGTCTTCAGATCTTCATGTTCAACGGATTGAGTGATAGATGTCAACTAGCTTGATGTATAATGTCTGGAGTCTCAGCCAAGTCGGCAACTAGACCCGGCCGACGTGTTTCTTCTGGCGTGCTGGGTTCGGGCCAATGCTGGCCGCGGTTATGTTTTATTATGGCCTGGTGACGTCAGTGTCGGATGTCGGAATCGGGCCAGTGTATTTGGCCCGATTCTGGGGTCTCAGCCGAGTCAGCAACCGGACCTGGGCCGACGCGTTTCTTCAGCGTGCCGTGCTTAAACCGGATCTGGACCAGGTCATTTTGGCTACCTAGGGAGCAAGCATTGGGCCTGTCAAGGTGGAAGCAATTATTGAGCCTGTAAAAGCAAGCGGGAGCAAGGATTGAGCCTGTAAAGACAAGCAGGAGCAAGGGTTGAGCCTGTAAAGGCAAGGGGGAGCAAGAATTGAGTCTAAGGCGGGAGCAAGCATTCGGCCTGTACAGGCAAGCATTGGGACTGTAAATACAAGTGGGAGCCAGGATTAAGCCTGGAAAGGCAAGCAGGAACAAGCATTGAGCCTGTAAAGACAAGCGAAAGCAAGCATTGATCCTGTAAGGCGAGAGCCAGCATTGGGTCTGTAAAGGCAAACATTGGGAGCAAGGGTTGAGCCTGTAAAGGGAAGCGGGAGCCAGCATTGAGCCTGTAAAGGCAAGCGGGTGCAAAGCATTGAGTCTCGTTCCCCTGTGTCCAATCACCTGCACCTCCCTGTGTATTTAAACCATGTGTGTTCCATTCCCCAGGTATGGTTCGTACTGTTTAGTTTGTGTGGGTTTGACCTGTTTTGAGCAAAAAGATAACATTTTATATGGAACATTGTTGGCATTTGGTTCCTATCTCAGATGTTTGTGATGTCATGATGTGAAAATACACAATTTGGACAATAATACATTAGAGGCAACGAGTAAAAGCACAGCCATAAAATCTAAGAATCCAACCAGCCAAGAACACAGATGTCAAACAGTTGAGTTCACTTGAGTTTAATAAGGGCCACTTAAAGCATGTGATGTATTTTGCCTCCTCGCCTGTTTAAAAAAAAAAAATAACCGCCCTTAGTCTGGACTTTCTTCAAGACTTGTTGCCATGGGACACCCAACCAGGGGCGGATGCCCCGGACAACCTAGAGAGGACAGATATGAGGACGCGAGGGTTGCCTGTTGAATCATAACACCAGCATGGAAACAAAATATAAAGTTCATTAAAAAAAATACAACTCACCATTACGCTGAATTAACGCCATATTATGCAGAGAGGGCGCGGGATCATCACCTATATTTTAAGTAGGATTCCTGATATGACCGACTTATGGAGAGGAGCTCAACAAGGTCCTGAAGGACTGGCAGCCCAGCGTGCTTCCTGATGGGATATGTAATAATAAAACAAATTTGAATACAAGTTGAAATATATATATTTCTTTATTCCACTCAATGGTCTATAAAACAAGAAACACAAATACAACAACAATATATAAAATACAAGACACAGGTCCAACCATTGCATCTAAAAAGTCACTTGTGGTTAAAAAATATACAAACACTTGTTCAATTGCTTCCAGAAACAAGACAAATACCTGGTGTCACTAAGTGTCGGGTCCGCCAAGGCTTTTATAACTAAATTCTCTGAGAGGCTCAATCGACATTTAAATTTATGTATAAAATTCCTCAAATCAGCATGGAAATTGGGAACATTGCTGACTTGCACTTGTCCATCTAGTAAGCTTGAGCAGGATTCTGAAAGCATTATTAAATGCCTACACTGTAGGTTTAGTTTTTAAGTCATAAATGATGCATTTTAACATGCAAAATAAAATCTAAGTTTCCATCTGTGCACTTCAATTTCTGATGCTGACACACACACACAGAGACATGCCCAATGCAAGTGTTTTCATGTTGTTTTTCCAATTTGACGACAAGCTTGTTAGTCTCATGTTTCTGATTGTATTCTTTACGGATGAGAAAGTGATGTGGTGTATTTGGAAGAACAGCAACCACTTAGACCATCTCTGTGGAGCGTTTGATCATATCGGTGCAAGGCTCTCTGGGTATTTTTCAATGTTGAGTTGTTAGTTTGGAGAAGCTCTTTCAAAAATACAATATTCCTGCTGGAGTTAAAACTCCTCTTGAAATACTGGACGCTCATTTCCCAATATTCAACTTTAAATACCCACCCACTCAGTAAATGGTTAGAGCAACATCGTGGAACTGGGCTCAGCACTCGATTGACCAAATCCTTGATTTACCAAACTTTCCCAAGATGGTCAAGGGTAGATATGGACTTCAGATGGTTACGGTAAAGTTTGGAGCTTGAATGGCTGGGCATTGAATTTGAATGGTGAAGGTTGGGCATTGTATTGTAAAGTTTGAGGTGAAGTATTGCCCTTGAATGGTTAAGTTTATGAAAGGTCTTTCACAATTTTTTGTAAATCTAAGGCCACCATCTAGATACAACCTTTTTTGTACTTCCTGTCAACATTGTGCAACTAATTACAGCAGGTCAGCAGATCTCATCCCAATCTCAGCTGGAACTTGAGTCATTAAGACAATACGTTTTTTTTTCGGTCATCCTGTCTCCACAGAGACGTATTCAGAAGTACGTCACAGGATGGGCTGAGTGAGTGTATCCAAACACACCTATGCTAACAAAGGACTTCCCTGGGTGACCTTTTGGGTGTTATCAAAATAAGTAAAATCATGAGTTCTTCTGTTGCCTGGAGACGGTATAATGGCTCGATGATATCATTGTTTCCAAAAGCTACAATATGGATCTGAACATCAGAGCATTCGAGGATCCTGAGATGCGCATATTGATGACAGTAATGAATGCTTTCTGTACTTTACATTGTCTTTACTATGAATAAAAGTACATATTATTACGTTATTCTTCTGGCTCTCGACGAAGGCGGTCACACTTTTCTCCCCCTCTCCTCCCCATGACCTTCCCCTCCCTGCTTGGCTTCTCTCGTCATGTCTTGTCTGTCTCTATACTTGAGAGACTCTCTCCGCATCGCTCTTCGAACTAAAAACCATGGACGTAATCAACTGGTCCTTAAACGCAATTGACACCATCTTCTCGACGAGAAGCTCGGGTTCGGGGGAACCTGCCTGTCCTGCTGGGACGAATGTTGCTGGATACACGATGGACGCACGATGGGCGAAGTGGCGGGTCTTGTGCCTAGCACCACTCTCCGTGGAGGACGTAGAAGACATCTACATATTCGGAACTTTGATTACAGGATTTCTGCTGTTTGGATTTGGCGCTGCCCTGGCTTATCGGAAAATTAAGGAAACGGTGACAGCCGTTAAAAGCCCCCTAAGGCTGCCCGACATGATTGACGCGTTGGGCAGAGTTGTTGGCACTCAGACTTTGGCATTAAACCGTCAGAATGACAACATCGTGGAGAAGCTGACGGCTCTGCAAATGAAATTGGATCGATTTGAAATCCTATTGGCAAACGGGAGGAAATTGGAGGAATAGTGGGTGCGAAAAAACTGAATTGCAGCTACTGGAAGACCAAACAATCCCAATCTTATCTGCTTTCGGCTCCCTCTACCAGGACGGGCCCAAGGCCGTGACTGGAACAACAACTCCCCCGAAGATCACTGAAGCGAGACTCTCTCATTCCCTTCCCCCTATCCACAGACACCTGTGGTTGTCTTTCTCCCAGGACCTTTCAAGGCTATCTCCATGGCAACGACCATCTTGCGGACTGAGAACTTTGTCTGTTGTGGCCTGGGGGAGGACGACATACCAGAACACGCATACGAACTTTCAATAATACTGATTGCATTCACTACCCCCCTCCCCCCATCCCACGCCTTCGCCTGCTTTTAACCCCCAGTGTGACCGGACGGGGCTGTGCGGGCGCTGCTGAGTTGGCGCCGGACCGGCTGGCTGCTTGTCGGTGCTGGTTACCTTCTGCCCCCAATGGATGGGCTTAGATCACCCATTTGTTGGATTACCTCCCCTCCCCCCTTCCTACTCGTTGCAAGTTATGTCTAAATGTATGTGCTTATGTGCTAAGGTGTTTTTTTCCTGCTCCCACACTGTACCCCTCTCTCGGGGCATAGTCGGGGGGTTGGTGTTTTTTCTCGCCTTCTTCTTCCCTCATGTTATGCTGTAATCTTTCATCCACCCTTTCTTGTAATTTCGATGCTTTTGTACCTGTACTCTGGCAAACGACAAATAAATATATCAAAAATCAAAAAAAAATCAAATACATATAAACAAATATCGTCTGTAGATACACCGTTTTTCGATATTTTCTATCTCTGGTTCTCAAATTGCATTAGCATGCTTTGTCCACAACATCTTGGGTGATTTGGTTTGTCTGGAAAAACGTCCACCAACAGACCAAAATTGTTTTGATTTCTTAATTCGAGCAGACTAGGCATGGACAGTGCACTCTTGTCTCTAACCGGTTATTAAAAGCAACAACGCATTTGGTCTTTGCTAACGGAAATGATCTACCTGTACTTAGCGCTCGATTCTGATACAATTTCTTTTTTAGCTGTTGTAAGGTATTCTCAAAACTGGGCACTCTGCAGATGGTGGAAAAACAGGCTTCCGGACGCGCATGGATTAAGTTATCAACATTTAATGGCAAGAAAAGTGAAACAAACATTCAAAGCGCTCTCCTACTCCCGGCGCCGGCTGCAGGCTGCTCTTGCGAGACACAGCCTGCCGCGTCGCAGCCTACCTGAGAAAGCGAAAGATCCCTCTACAAACACGCAGTCATATACTTTTCCTGTTTCCGGTCAAACGTCACTTCCGGTTCCAGTCGCTTTCACAATAAGATTCCCGTCTTGGTTTTGACTGCATTAAAAGTCACCTTCACAATAAAAGTCTCTTGTTATTGTGAGTCACTTCACGGATTTCAACCGGCTTCATCAATCTATAATACTAACATACAGTCACTCTCATGCAACATACATTAATTCTTGCCATTTACATTTGCATAGAGTAAACATTACCCCTATGCTTCATAATACATTAATAACATTATCAATATTCTCCTTAATATTGTCTATTATAATATCTTTCTATATGTATTAATTTAAACCATAAGACCTCTGCAGATGTTATCAAAATAAACTATTACAACTTAACACTGTTCACACTATATTTTAAGTGTGGCCAATATCAGACTCCAGTGTTAACTGACGTCACACGCTGCACACCATCATACTTACGGAAACGTGAATGCACTGAAGTCAAAATATGGATAACAGCGGAGTCAATCTCGGGGCACATTTGGAGACAGAAAATCGATCACACATATGGGCAATTTAAAATCTTGGATTATCCTGAACTGCATGTCTTTCGACTGGGGGAGGAAGCCGGAGAACCCGGAAGGAACCCATGCTGACACGAGGAGGTGACATAAAGAGCCACTGCACAGCTCTTTTTTGAGTAATATTACGATACAACTGTTTGGACCTACCCACACAGATCTTTACCAAATACTGTACAAACACCATGGATATGACGTATATACTGATCCAAAGCAAAAACCGTATATTAATTACGGTTCCATTTTATCCCCGTTTCTAGTACCGAGCCTGAATCCACATCGTCTATTGGTTGTTATGTGAGCCGCAGGGGAGCAGATTACATCTTGAAGATTATGTTTTGGCACTCTTCTCGGTCGCTCTCACACTCTCGCCTTAATTTGTAGTTGCAAAATGGCATATTGCGTTACTAAACATCCTCAAAAGTATAATTACAAGGCAATTATGTTGCATTACATCAAGGCCAACCCAGTGTGTAATTGAAGTTGAACCAGAAAACCAACAGCTAAACAAGCTTTCCAATCCTTATCACAACAGTAATCCTCTAATTAGATTTACTGTAACCAGATACTCGGAGGAATCTTCTCGTGTGTGCGCACACACACACACACACACACCTATTCCTAGTAGACTCTTGTTCTCAATTCATAAGGTTAGAGTAACAAACTTTTTGTAATGTCAACATCCCGTCCACACAATCGCTTCCTGCTCCTGTCCGATGACTAAATTAACTGGGGATCGGTCTTTGTAATGTCAGCAGTTTCCCAGTGTGGGCGTCTAAAAGACAGCCCGCTCCAATCGACATTCATTTTCTTCGCCAAAAGAAAACTCCCGATACTCGTGTATTGTACTGCATCTGGTTTATGAAAAAATGTTACCGAGAGAAGAGAACCTAATTGAATCTTCTGTGTACAGGAGTACATGGATGGATATACTTCTGCAATAAATACGCAACGGTATTGTTCGTAAAAAAAAATTATAGACCGTGTACAGGAAGTGGACGTAGCCATCGCGACGTCACCCATTGGTTTGTGGACTGCCAGCGTGAAGCCTCCAGTGTGGCCATTTTTCCGTCGCCATCTTTACTTTTTGCAACTGGTAAACAGAAGTGACGTACAGAAGCCAAATACGACTCTGGTAGCGGTAGCCACCTTTTCAAATAACTGCGGAAGCCTCTCTTGCTAACGATAACTCTATTGACTCTAAATGAGAAAATAATTCATGAACACCATGGTGTATTAAGGGAAGACTCAATAAATAAACTCGTGTACAAATCAAGTGAGAAATAAGACTTCCATGTAACCGGAGGAGTCGCCCCCTGCTGGCCAGTAGAGAGAAAGCTAGTTTTACGACATTTCCGCATCGTTACCTGACAGGTTGCCGCCTGATGAAAAGACTCTTAACACCTTAGTGTAACCTGTGGCTCTATTTTAATAATTTTAACCAAAGTCTATGGACTAGTCACCGGGTTCAGCTACGGAGCTCAATTGTTGTTGGAAAAAAACACCAATTTAAATAGTTCAGTTTTTAAGGGTTTTACTGGTATTTCAACATAAATCAAGTAACACACACACATATTTAAAATGAAAAATAAACTTAAAGTGGACATTCATCCAGCTAAGGTACGTCGGTCACGTACACCATGCTGTCCGGTATGGCAATCAGAACAGGAAGTGACCTTCTTTGACCCGGATATTTATCACGACTCTGGTCCTGGATTGGCCAATTATATTTTTTGCCCTTGAGCCAATCAGTGGGTTACATTATCCTCGTTAGATACAGATGGATTCAATAACTGCTACGAGATCCCCATCCGAACTGCTGCTACGTAAAACTCGGATCCACTAACGTGCCAAATGATTCAAGTGATTGGATAATGAGAGCATTTTCACAGCTAAAAAAAGCCAAACTGATGTCGCTTTCATTTTGTTTTTATATGCAGAATTGGTATCGTGGCAATCCAAAACTAACAGAGAAACAACTAAGTGAGAAAAGGTTGTGGCTTAAATATTGTGACATTTGGATTATTGTGAAAGTCTAAATCAGACAGCTCAACAGACCCGATGCTAACGTGTTTGAGGAAGAGTTGCTCTGGTTACGTCCACGCACATCGTCACGTCTTCATTGAACTCTGGAGTCTGGAGACACGTTGCTGTTGTTGACAGGCGAGAGGAGTAGCATGGGAGAGTGGCCGAAAATCAAAGGTGAAAGCTGTTTGACCTGCAGGTGGAACAATAACTCAGAGAGAGGAAGAGAGTGTTGGAGAAGGTGGGACGGTGAGAAAAATGATGGGTGACTTGGGATGATGGAAGAAGAAAAAGAAAGGATTTGGCCTGGGGTGGGGGGGACACACCAGCTTCCCCTGTGGACCCCCGAGTTTGGCCGCTCGGCTCGGGATGACTTCACACAACGCACCTGAATACACAGATTTACACACACACGGCAGCTTCTGAGCCGGAATATTCGACACACTGCTTCTGCTGACATCACTACAGCTGGTGTGAATTTAGCAGAACTCAAGCCTAGGGCCGGCTCTCAGCAACCCCCCAACACACACACACACACACACACACACCAACTCCACCTCTCTCTCGGACTCTTTTCTGGCCTTTTTTTCTGTCTGACCCCTGGAGGTTGAGCCGATTAGAAGAGCTCCCAGCAGCTTAGTGAGTAGGCTGATCTACCGCGAGCTATTTGATATGAGAAAAGGACGAGAGGTTTCAACTGGAGACCCGTCATCCCAATAATGACACACACACACACTGCCTGGAGGCGAAAAGGTTGTGTATTATCTTTTTTATCTCAATTTAACCCACTGAGGACTAATTTGTACGTATGTTATCCAATTAAGTGTGCTCTCATGTGTAAAGTTATGATGCAGGTGAAAGTCATATATATATATATATATATATATATTTACTGGGTTTACATCAATAAAATAACATCGAGAGAGAAGTCATACATCCCCACTAGAAAAGAACATCCGTTTGGGTTTCATGGCGTTCTGCACTTATCACCACTTGGCCATGTTAAATGCTGAAATCGCTCATTTGAGGATATTGGCGGAGCACATGTGCCTCGTTTCTAAACAAACCTTTTTTTTTCTCCCTCCCCCGTGTCAGGAGGTTTTCCACTGCAGGGATGGATGGATGGCTATAATGAGAGTTCCAGCGTCCAGCTATTTTTAAGGTTAGAGACGGGGCTGTTATTGCGCGGGAGGTAGCGAGGCCTTTGGGGTGGTGGATTATTCCACAGACCTGCACTCCAGACTCTTTATGGGTCTGAAAATAACCGTCCTATCTACCCCTCCCCCCCCCCCCGCCCCGATAATCACAAAGTGCAGCCGTCCGAAAATGAGTGGTATCTGCTTAAACTGTCATCTCACCAATATTAGCTGAACCCAAGTTCAAGTATCTGCATCATAGAACTGAGAAAACAGATCGGATGTCTAAAAGCCTCATTCCTCTCCCGAGAGTTTCTGAATCTGGATCTGTTCATTCATGCCTCGCAGACGTGTGGTTACAACAGTACGATGGTGGCGAGCGTCAAGTTTCCTCAAGTGTGCGCCCTACCAAGAATCTTCTTCCAGAAACTTCTCTTATCCGTGACTGTTTCGCAGAAGTACAGGTGACATCATGCGCAGTGAGCTTGTACAGGGGTCATTCCCAATTGGAGTTATGTAAGAATGAACCCAATAAGCTTTTCTTAAACCTCACCGAGTCTTAGCTGAAGCTAAGAGGTCCTGGTGGAGTCTTTCTTTGGGGGAATCAGAACGGGTGGTTGTAGGAGGTGAAGAAGACACTTTAAAACATGTATGAATCCTATCGGCAGGAAGTGCATAGCGCGTAAATATTTGCCACACAGTACACACTTTTAATTTAATTTTCATTTATTTATTTATTTGAACAGGGAGCGTACACATTCATCAACCCAGGGGTAAATGTGTCAATGTTAGCTCAGGCTAAATTTCAACTGTAGTCCCTGTGGCCAGATATTACAGCCATCACTAATGGAGAGAAAGATTATCACACTAACTTAATAAAAAAGCAATAAACATACAGGTTACGATCAGATACTGGCCTCATCATAAAAAGCAATAAGTATCTACACAATCACTGAGGAGGGAGTCACGATTCATGCTCACACATCTGATTGGTAAAAAGCCAGTTCTTCAGGCTGTGTTTAAAACACTTTTACCTGGAAAACTCCACAAACATAGAACCTTGTACTCTATACAACAATTGCTGCATCCCAGAGGTAACGTAGTGTGGCAAGATCAGATGCTTGTTGCAGGAAAGATGAGTTATTGTGACGTGTTTTTGCAAGTGCACGTACACGACGGTGTAGCTATACCAGTAATGTACACAGGCTTTCTTAGGAATCGTTTAACCCCTTTAAAGCACGACTTAGTTAATTATTAAGCTTGATCAAAATACTGGACGTCTCGTGCTCGGTGGAAATGAGGATCTGAATGCGATGGATTCAGTTTAACAATATTTAATGGCAAGAAGTTTAACAAACAAATTGAAGCCGGACTGAATATTACGCCACAGACTAAAAGCAAAGTAGCATACGGGGAGCTGTTTTGTAATCTTCTGAACGTCTAGAGAACGAACTCACCCTTTACACCCGTATTTTTGAGTCACGACAACCACACCTCTTTATCTTAAAAGTTAGTTCCATTGGTTAGCTTCGCATGCTACATTTCTGTTGGCTTACGACCAGGGCAATAAAATAGCCGGGTCAAACGTCACGACCCCACGATCAACATTACTTCCAGTCAGTTGTGTGAAAAAGTCCCTTTCACAATAAAAGTCCCATGTGTTACTTTCCGGATTCAAGCAACGTCACGGACTTCCACAGGCTCCCAGTTTCTAAACTCTCTTCTAAAATGGAGCCGTGCCAACGGCTGCCTGTCGCAGTAGCTGCCCATATGCTTTGACAAATTTCCCCTTGGGGATTAATAAATAATAATAATAATTCGGACTTCTATAGCGCTTTTCTGAATACCCAAAGACGCTTTACAGGGAACAAGAGACAGACAGAACAAACAAAAAGATAGCAGACAAGACGAACAAACAGGAACAGTAACGTAAAGAAAGGAAAACAAACTGGGGAAGCTGTATGAGTCGTATCAGGTTAAGGGATTAGCAGGTGAAAGCAATTTGGAAGAGTTGTGTTTTGAGGGCTTGCTTAAATAATGGTAGGGTGGGAGCCTGACGGATGTGGATGGGGAGAGCGTATATAAAGTATATATCTATCTATCAGTTCACGTGACATTGAAACGGTAAACTAACATTCATTCCCATGCGGCACACATATAAACACGACTTCTGCCATTTACATTAATCATCTAATACAGTCTATACAGTGTCCTTCTCCTATGCTTCATAATACATTCATAATACATGTTAATATCCTCCCTAATATTTCCTAGTTATAATATGTTGCTCTATGTATTAATTTAAAGCATAAACTTTCCCTATGTACATGTGCAAAGTCAAAATAACCTATTGCAACCTAACATAATCCTAAACACAATCCCCAGCATTATAGAAGGCAATAGTGAGGATTGCTGTCTGAGCGAGTGCTTTTTTGGAACTATAAGGGAGAAATATGAGTAAGAAATAAACATGCGTGTATGTTTCAAGGCATAGAAAACCTGTGAACTCATCTATATAAAACATACCGCTTTCTCTCTTTCAAACCATTAAATACAAAAAATGTGTCTGATTTGAAGTGCACATTGCTTCTCAACTGACTGAATGCAGGAGGCTTAATACAAATCACATGAAACGGCAGTTCAGTGAGGCAGCTCCAGTACGGCCCGATGGGTCTCAGCAGCAGGCGTGGTCCGAACATTCACAAAGGCCGATGGGAGAACATGAAACCAGCGGGGCTTCGATCCACTTCCCTTTGAAATCCTTCCAGCTGCCTTGTTGTGCCGGTGGTCATCAGTCTGGGCGCAACAAAGGACCTCGCTCCTTGTTTCCTTGCTGAAAACGGCACCCGCTGTTTCCCATTTTAAGATGTCATCCACGTTGGAGATTGAGAAGCGATCCCGGCCCCGTTACGTGAGATCATCTTTGGGAATGCCTCGAGAGGTTGACTGGCAGAAAAGAGTTCTCTAGACGTAGCTGCCGTCACGTCATTTAGACAAGTGAGATTGTGAGATCGATAAATATGATGTATACCACTGTATTTCGCTGAAGGTCAACGGTTTTTCTAAACGCCAAGAAAAATTCCGCAAAATGTCTTCATTTTGGCGTTCAAAATTCCTCAACTGCCTTCCAACAATACAATTATGATGCAAGCTAACAATAGTCATAAGAGGGCAACTTTGAAATGACCAATCAAGGAATATTTTCAAATTGAAAGCGGTGGTCCACAGAGTTTCCTTAATTATGTTTAAGTCAACTTAAAAACAACCTAACGGTACAATTACACATCCAGGCTCATTACCATGAAAACTAATCAACTTATTGAATGTTCCGCCATCCGTGATAGGAAAAATATTCCCCAATTTGTATGTGGAAATGGTAATTTAAACAAAGAGTAATTGACCAAAGTCTCTCTGCCCTTGAGAAGTTACTTACAGTGATGTCTTCCACCTGCAAACCCCAGGACGGGGTAAAAGCAGTTCAAAATAGTGGTGCATTATGGGTATGCCTCTACAGTTGACAATGAGTAGGGTACACTGAGTTAGCTGTACAGTGAAGTACTGTAAATAGTAGTTATACTGTCAAATAACATACACAATACCACCCAAAATCTTGCCTTTTGGTATTTTTCCACTTGATTGACTTCAAAAAACATTGTTTTCCTCCTGGAAATCTCTTAAATAACTTTAGAGATGTGTTACAAAAAAATACAAAAGAAAAAAAAAATTATATAGATTGTGGCACAAAGGAAAGAAAGGTCAAGGAATAATCAAAGTGATTAGGAAGTATCCTTTGCGGTCAATGAGTGCCATGACGAAAGGAGTGAACCCATTGACCGCTCAACCACTTTTTCCATTCCCAAAAGGTTGTAGCTGAATTCCCAAATTCCTCACAGAGATGACCAGGACTCTACAGCAATGCCCATCTTACTTCTGTCCTGGCTTCACTGCTTTGGCCCTCCAATCAAATTAAGCGGTGAACCTAAAATCCTTCTCATTACCTAACAGGCTTTACGCAACTTGGCACCACCTTGTATCGGCGAGTTGCTGATCCTTTGTTATTCCGTGAGGCCTCGAGGTCTCTCGGTTGCACTGCCCTCAAAGATTTGGAATCCAAGTGACCGAGTTTTCACCTTGATGAGCGTTGCCCATTTCAGCATGGGACAAAAAAATTTCTACATTACATTTTATTGATTCATATTTGCATTGGTTTCATATATCTTGTATGTATCCTGTTTTTTTAAGCACCAAGCTTTTTGTAGACCTCTACTCCGAAAATGGCATACCCAAACTAAAAACGCTGTATCTCTGCAACCACTAGGGCTATTTTAATAATTTTGACATTTTTATCTTTTTAAACAAGTTTCTCTTTTGTTCAGATGTGTAGATATAAAAAAAATTCAGGTCTGAATTGAAAAAAAGCACTTACAGGATGATTATATGTTTGGAATGAGGCAGTTGAAAGGTTTACAGTTGAGAGTCTCTCTGCAAAGTTTTACTTTGAAAAAGTGAAGCAGAACAAAGTCTGAGAGGTTTTAGTACAAAAACCTCAAATGTGTCAAAGCGGCCATTTTTGCAAATTTGGTATATGAATTTCTCATGTAGCAAACCATATATTTCACCTCAATGTTCCTCATGATGTTCAATACATACAAATACAGCATTTTATAACTTTTGAATTAAAAAAAATATATATTTAAATTATTAAAACTATATTGTACAGTACAATTGCATGCATGTGATTTATTCATTCTCCACTTGTGGATAAGGTTCAAATCATGTTGCCTATGGTGTTTCTTTTGTTTTGTTATTGTCTCTAAATGAATGGCATGCTGGCATAAATGAGTGGGATGTGAGTTGCTTCGAGCCGACATATGCGCAACAGATCTCCTCTTGACATAATTGGGCGGGAAGCTGCAGTTAATTTGACGAGCAGCAAAGAGGGACATGCTTACATCACTGGAAAATGAGTGGTGTGAAACTGTTTAACAATTTCATAATTTCATAAACAGACAAGATAATCATTTACAGAGAAGGCCAATCGGGTCACAAAACCAGAAGGCAGTGCATCGCTGAGCAAAAGGAATGCCAAACAAAGGTGGTTTCCATCCCAACTCACCAGCTGGGCAGAGAAACATAATTGCTCATTATTATATTAATGTTCAGCACTGAAACGGCAAAAGACAAGAAATCTGAGGCCATGACATATGTTTTAATTAAGGAAGGGAAGTAGTTAGTTCTGGTTCTCAAATGTACACATATACAGAATATTGATGTTTGAAGTCTGCAGTTTATCCTTAGCAATGCAGAAGTGGTTATATAATAGTTTTACAACACTCCTTCCATTAAAAGTGTTATTTAAAAATAAAAAAAAGGTTTTTAGGAGGGAACAGGAGGTCGATTACCATGGGAAACCAAACAATGGGGCTCGGAAACAAGAGATAGCTTTGCTTACCGGTTGCCATGGCAGCAGAGGAAGCGGCCGCCGCTGAGCAAGAGGCCGCGGTGGCACGAACGCACATTTTAGGAGCTGTTTTGTTTTTTAACATTGTAATCAAAACAAGCTATTAATCTGGCTTGTTGATTTAATGGTTCCTCTACTGTGTTTTTCTGAGGGTTGCATGGGGGAGGGATTGCCGCCGCCCCGTGTGCTACGAATGACTTTTGCAGAAGCTGAAATGTATCTCGACAACAAACCTGTTTCCTTCCTGTTAAAACATAAAATGAACATGTCTCCAAAGAGTCACATAACAATTGGTTTGACTTTTCCCTGGCAGACGAGCGTATCGGGATGAGGAGTGGAACATCGGTCGATCAAAGCCACGTCCAACGCTCTCGCCGTGATGAAGCCAGCAGCTGGGCAACACTGCCGTGGAAATGAATCCCCAGACTGGACTTGTATATCACAAGAATTTCCTTTAAAAGTGCATCTCTGGAGAATTTTTGTGACACTAAACATACACTTCACTGCACGGATATTTGTTAAATTTCCCCCAAGTGTAATGTGTTTAGCCTTGACCGCGTACTTTTGACTCAAAAGTCCCATCCTACTTTCTTAAAAGAATTATAATCACTGATAAAGTACTATGTGAGTCGAATACAGGTGCACTCAGTTTATGAGACACCACAATTTTGCTAGATACAATAAAGCAGGGGTGTCGGCATCATGGCTGCCTCTTAAAGGGCCGGTAGTAACTGTAACGCTGTATAAACTAGTCCCGAACATATTGTTAAATAACTCTCTTTGCAATAGATTATTGTTTATTTGAGTGTATAAATATTGTACGTAAGAAATTTCTCTAATATTATAACATAAATCCATTTAATTTGAAACCTTCAAAATAAAAGCACAGGATATTTTTCTTCACGTCTTTCAAGTCGTCAGGGGCCACATAAAATTACGTGACGGGCCTTGTGTTTGACACCTGTGCAATAAAGGCTTAGCGTACGCCGGTGTAGTTTAAAGGTTTTCTTTACGTCAGTAAACGTCTATTTGCTTTCTTGGGGTAATGTCTATCTGAGCGGAGAATGACGCTGTTCTCCCTTTGGAGCTTCTCGTGAGTACATAATTCCGCTGATAACCCGTTGCCGCATAGTGCCTATCCTCCGTTACCCCATCAGATAAACAATTCAATTCAGTTTATTTTATTATTAGCCCATTGTCACAAATTACAAATTTGCCTCAGAGGGCTTTACAATCTGTACACATATGACATCCCTGACCTTTGACCTCACATCGGATCAGGAAAAACTCCCAAGAAATAGAAAAAACCCTTTCACGGGTAAAAAAAGGGAAGAACCCTTCAGGAGAGCAACAGAGGAGGATCCCTCTCCAGGATGGACAGATGAAGAGATGTCATGTGACCAGAAGGAATCATTAGAGTTACAACACTTTCAATGAATATGACAGAGTGTATGAATAGTTGGTAGTCGGCATGGACCACGATCCAGACCTCCGTGATCCATCAGGCAGATGGAGGTAGAGAGGAGGAGTGGGCGGGGCATCAGCAGGACCATGGCATCAGACCCAGCCAAGTCCAATGGACCCTATGAGATGTGAAGTCACAAGGACTCCGGAGAGGAAGCAGAGTTAATAATGTGTGATGGAGAGATGAATTTTCATCCATAAGTAGAGAGAAGAGGAGATAGGTGCTCAGTGTATCCTAAACGTCCTCCAGCAGCTACATGCATGTCATTTAATAAGTGTCTGGGTACATAGTCTTCTAGTACACTCGTCAAAACTAGGGTGCATACAGACCCCTTCTAACATGTGCAGAAGACAATTTATATTAATCATGTTTAACACAAACCCTTGTGGCCACTTTGACACTGGACATTAAAAAAAAAAAAAACAGCGTTTCCAATGCAGTTACATTAAAAGTGGATTTCTTTATGGACTGGACCGGAGGAATGATCACTTCCTCCAATGTGCACTGAAAGTTAGTCATATTATTATTAAAAGACACAGGCCATTGACGGCAAATTGAAATGTTGTTCATCATAACAGAAAATATAACTCACAATAACTATAGCAGCGAACCTGCTTTCAATAACAGGCGAAAAAAATATTGGGACTTTCAATTTGAGAAACTCTCAAAGTTTCACAAATATACCTAATTAGTAGCTTTTCTGAGCTAAACAATACGATCTCTAGTAATGCTCCCCAGCTACAGTGACGACCTATCGGGATCCTGGCAGCGTTTCACGGCAGTTTATTTGTTCCCGCTCCAACTTAATTAGACGGAGTCAGAATCTTCTGAGTAAAACAAAGCCTGTATCAGGATTTCCGGTCTTGCATCGAGAGTCTTTAGAGGGATTCAGTTGGATTTAAAATATATAAAATATAAACTCAAGTTTCACATTGTTGGCAAGACGTGAATAATCCGCTATGTATTTATTTACCTCTCATTACTGTCGGGCTGCAGGAGTAACGGAATACGTGAAAAGGCTATTTAAAAATAAATAAGGTAACTTTATCCTGGTACAGTTAATAAAAAAAGAGACAGTCGACTTTTGTTTATTAGCAATTAACAGGATTATAATTGTTTACATTTTAAATTAAAGAACATTAAACTACCATGCAAATGGATCAAATTGTGTGAGACGACACAAGTCTGGACGGTATGCTACTTTAATATTCTGATACTTGATTCAGGTTACTGAGTATAATTTGTTCAACAGGTAATTCATGAATTGATTAATTGTATAAAACATAATGTTTTTGGATTAACCCTCCGAAGCCCAGTTACTGTCTACAGTAAATATAGCTTGAACCGCTAATATACTTTTATGTGAAAAGGGTAATTGTTCCTTTCTTATTAATCTTATAGTTTATAATGTGAATTGTAATACATATTTTTTAACCAATAAAAACAAATTGTGCACAAACAATTGTATTCTATTTTTTGAGAATTTATGAGCTTATAACATTGGTCCAAATTTCACACACACACATATTTGCATATTAAAGTTGAATTGCATTAGTTATTTTAATACACAGCTGGTACTACATTAGTATTAACCATCACGCCCGCACACAAGCATCCTTTCAGCAACACTGACAACAAGGGATACCTCGAACTGAATGCAGCCGAGTGAGACTAACACCGGGACACAAGAGCACACCATCAGCAGTAACTACTTCATAAAAGGATGCGCTGTGATTGGCTGCACTAAATAGTCAAACGTGTTCTCCTGCTTTTTCAACGCAAATCCCCCGCTGTGCGTGACAATGTAAATGTTCTACCAAGAAAAGAAAAGAAAACTGTCATAACAGCCATTTTCTTTAGTTGGACGTGTTCCAAAAAACTGTTATCACGCTCCCCGTTTTCACACACTTAGGGGGACAGCCAGACTCTGTCACTCGCCATCTTGTCCCGAGTGCTGAGAGGCCCGTGCTTCTGGTTTCCAAAATAAGTCATCAACAGGAGCCTCTCTGTGGGACGAGACAAAGGGAGGCTGATAGGAGCCCAGAGCTCTCACATTATGGACCCCAAACAGCTGAAGACAAGCGCAACAGACGGAAGCTCTGCTGGACTCTTGCATTTGAATTGGCATATTGGACTCTTAATGCACTTCTAACCATGGAAACAAAGCATTTAAATGCTCAGCATCAGGCTAAAACAAGTACAGTACATTCTGTTCCCCAAATTGATCCCTTCCCCACCCACTTGCATACCCTATCATATCCTATCCGAGGTCCCTTATTAAGAGTCTGTTTTGCATGGCTTTCTTTGGCACAGGAACCCTAATGTTTTCAATGTATAATTATTTTTTTAAATTTAGCTGCAAATGGCGTGTGCGTGTTTTTTGACATGCAGACACTGCCATATGATGCTTTTTTTTTGTCCACTGTCCAAAAAAAGGTTCCTTCAAATAGACAATACTCACTCCTCGAGCAGTGAAAATAAGAAGGCACAATAAGAGCCACGAGATCGGCAATTTAGAAGCAATGCAGCGCCGTGATCAACACTGAGATGGAATGTGCCTGTCACAGTTCCAGAGATTGCTGCAATTCAACCCACACTGGTCAATTATAAAAGCGTAGTAATTTAGGTTAATTGTGCAGAATGCATATTTTGCATTGTACAAACACCAAATACACAATCTCCTGGAAACTGAATTTCACACCCTCGGATATCCGATACCACAGCACATACCAAATCATAGTTATAACACATCCACTATTTTGATGTGAAGCCATAGAGGTAAAACTTCAGGCTCTCATCTTGTAAATATGAAACGCAAAGTGTTGTTGACTGAAACATAAGCAGGCCCTTAGAAAAGCTCAAAGCGGTTGTTTGCTGCTCTTCATCAGAGGTGGGGAGCTCGCGTTTGCAAAACACAACTTCTTAGCGTCCTTGAAGTTGGTGTTTGTAATACCATTGATGAAGCACTAATCTCACCACAGTTATTGGGTGTGCAATGGGTTCATTGTTGCACCTTTTGGCAATTGAGGGCCAAAAAAATACCCACCACAGCTTCCATTCTCACAAACTACCAAGTTGCCTTTCGGCCTCAGGAGCCAGTAATGAGCTCACGATGTTTTGGTGCAGCTCAATGAGGCGAAGAAGACCCAGCAACTTAAAAAAGCAGACTTGAACAAGTCACAGAAAGTGAGATTTATACTTGTTTACCGACAAGAAAATGCCTACTACCAACTATGCCATGGCCTTGTTGATGCTCCGCCCACTCATCTCTGCCTCCATCTGCCTGATGGATCACGAAGGTCTGGATCGTGGTCCATGTCTACTACCAACTATTCATACACTGTCATATTCATTGAATGTGTTTATGTAACTCTGTAATGATTCCTTCTGGTCACATGAAATCTATTGTTCTGTCCATCCTGGAGAGGGATCCTCCTCTACTGCTCTCCTGAAGGTTTCTTCACTTTCTTCCCCGTGAAAGGGAGTTTTTTCTGATCCGATGTTAGGTCCTGGGACAGTGATGTCTATGTGTATAGATTGTTAAGCACTCTGAGGCAAATTTGTAATATGTCAGAATGGGCTATACAAAATAAACTGAATTGAATTGTTGTATGGCAATTTTCTTGCTGGCTAATAAAGAACAGGGCAAAGCTGCTTCCCTTAACTCTTCTATTGGAACCTTTCCTGACGGCACCCATGCAGTAGATAGCACGGTCCCAAACACATAGAGCATAACCGGCAAGTTAGACGCCTTCACATTAGGAGTCGATACGGTAACATTTGAAAGCATCTTCTGATGGCCTTTGACCCGCGAGTCAGGACACAAGAGAAAGCCCGGTGGACCTTTTTTTCTGAGAGGAGAATTTGATTCCTTCCACTGTCAGCGCATTTAGTTTGGCAGCCGAAGGGAAAGACTCTTGGAGACGAGGAGGAGGAAGGAGCAGTCAAGAAAAGCTGAGTAAAGGCACCTCAGAGAGGAAGACAGACACAGCCAGATAGAAAGGGAAGAAGGATAGGGTGAAGAAAGGGACGAGGAGGAACGGCAAAGGCTGAAGACGTATCGGGACGACTGCTTGGAGAGCAATAGCGGTTCTTCTCGCCGAGCCCTATTTACTCTGGTACAAATCACTGCTAGGCTCGGCAGACCCAGAGGGGAAAGCACTTTTCTTCACCTCATCGTCGGGCCCCGGAATCCCGTTCCACTTTTCCAGATGGCCTTCAGCAGCAGACTGAGCTGGTCCTGCTTCCACTGACCCGCCCAGTTATCCCATCTGTCCAAACCAAGCACCCCAGTCTCTACTGTTTGGGACAAGGAACTTTAATGCCTGATCCCTTTGCTGGAGACTAATTTGAGAGTTGATTTGATGGAAATCTATACCCCCTATTTGGCTCTGGTTCCTTCTGTACCCAGCAAATAGCCTCGTTGATTTATGGTTAACCGAGGAGGAGGGATGGGGGCGGGAGTCCTTCAATCTAATAGTTCTGCCCCACATTGTCATGTGTTGCATTAGAGACGCCAAGTGGTGTAGAATGCATTTGCCTTTTTGTTCTTGGATTTGTCCCTCCTCTCTTACCGTAGTTAGTTCATGTTTCATGATTCTACTGAAGCACATTCTGCAGCTACGTTTCCCCTTTACTGCTTGATAGCCCTTGAAGAGCTAAGTCTGTGAGTATATATGTCTGTAACATGTCAAATCTGCTATCTGTGTGATTACTGTTAAAGTATAATATTGTGCTGTAGCAATAGATGCTAATCGCGATGAGCATATCATCACGTTAGGGTTAGCTTAGACTCTTAAGTAGTCAGGAGATTCATGTTGATGGATTGGGGTAATTTCTGTCATGATGGCTTTGTGTTAATCATAGTTGTGTTCATGTATATGTGTGTGGACAGTTGGTCAGCTTATGTCATGTTATGTCTCCACAGTTTTACAATATCAAAGATTCATACTAAAAACCCTGAACTCAACTTTGGATTCCTGGGTCTTCATTTTAAGGATCTGCTGTTAGCTATCTGCT
Source organism: Pseudoliparis swirei (assembly GCF_029220125.1). Taxonomy (NCBI): domain Eukaryota; kingdom Metazoa; phylum Chordata; class Actinopteri; order Perciformes; family Liparidae; genus Pseudoliparis; species Pseudoliparis swirei. Next base: position 4,484,276 of record NC_079389.1, on the reverse strand, counting down.
AAGCTAACTTAAAGAAGCAAGAGCAGAATACTAATAGTTGTTACAATACAATACAAACACTGTAGCACGGTATCCTGGGGTAAAACTGAACAACTCAATATTGCCACAGGATGATCTTATTGCAGGGTGTACTTCTGGCACGTATTGTTTATTTCTGGCAGACAGAGTCGAGGCTGAACCGAAAGCCGACTGAAAGACACAAGTAGAACCCCCCCCCACCCCCCACCCCTGACAGTCGCAAAGTCCAGTGCAACGATACATCTGCTTATCTCATGGGTGTCTCGCATTCTGCCCAGAATGATGATAACACGTTTGCCAGAGGTGAAATAAAAATATAGCATTTCCACCGACTGCATGAGCTAACGGCCGCGTCTGGTTCTGTCTGTGTTCATATTGTTTTTTAAATGTTGAATTTCGCCAACGTCTTTTTTCCGGAGAGACTGTTGATGGATGACGGGTACAAATAAATAAATCTACCTCCTGACGTAGGGAACACTATTTATCTTTTGTTTATTCAATAGATACAATTCAGATGACCTCACACAAGCAACGGGTTGTGTTCGTGGCACCGGAGTCTCGACAAGTATACACTATCTGACACACGACATATGGTAACCAGTGTGTCACAAATGCTTAATTGAGATGTCCCCCACACTCTGCATTCAAGGACATCGGAGACTATTTATTGAGGCTTGTGGCTCTAGGAGCCGTCTCGGTTTCCACCAGCTGAGAAGGATTTTCCAGCGAGATAGGAGGCTGGAAACGCTTTTGGACTCCACCCAAAACATTTCCCCAGCTGCGTCCACCAAGCAATATGCAGACCCAGGTGTTCAGGCAATATTAGAAACCCAAGCCTAACAGTTAAAACTGTTCCCATATCTTTGCTCTGTTTAGCCCTCCACATGGCTCCTTACCCCCATATCTGTCTTTCTGGCAAACGCAGACAAAGTAGTTGTTGAATTGCATATATTTGTTGCACAAATGACGACACAGTGTACACTTTGCTAATTTATTTACACTCTTATGAATATTGTCTTTAATGTATTTCATCAAAATAAGTATTTGGTGTTGCCTCTGTCTTTGATCGTTGTAACGGATCCCCGTATACGAATTGGCGTGAAACTTACTGCTGGTGAAGCTTCTTTATTTTCTCTTTTAAGGTGAATAAACATGAATTAAAACTCTTAAATAATCACCACCTTGTCACCACCGTAAGAGTGTTAGCCTCATACGGGTCCAGTAAAACTATTACACTTTAAATATAATGCGCATTTGTCCATCCGTAGCCGTGCCGTCAAGTTTGCATTTCAACATAAAATAAAAGTGCGCTTCCTTTTAACCTTTCAAAATAAAAGTCTGATTTAACTATAAAGAGGAAGTTAATTAAAACATCTATAAATTATTCAAACAATACAATATAAAAGGTATAAGGCAGATACAAAAACAGGGACAAAAAATAAACCTCTCATGGGGTTATTTGTAATCGTTCTCACTACGACGCGTCCAAATGACAACATGGATGTAGTTATGGTGAGAAAATGAGGAAGTCCGGTGACGTAGAATAAAGTCTGCTGAGAGAGGACTTCCGTTAGGAATTGTTAGTTTCCGGGGCGGCTGTAGCTCAGTGGGGAGAGTGGTCGTCCTGCAACCCCAAGGTAGTCAGTTCGATCCCCGCTAGTTGCATGTCAAAGTGTCCGGAGCAGGACACTGAACCCCCAGTTGCTCCCCGGGGGCTTCAGAGCAGCCCGCTGCTCCTTAATCACTAAGAATGGGTCAAATGCAGTGAACACATTTCATCTATCTTTGTAAAAATATGTAGTACGACAATAAAAGTCGTTCTCAAAACCAGGAGCATGAGTTTTACCCAGGAGACTGATATGTGTGTGCCGTGTGGAATGAATAGTCAATGTTGACTTCTTTTCGATAACGTACCATACTAGCCTTCTTTCAAAAACCTGCGACATGTTTTAGCTATGCTAAGTCCATCTTCTCCATCTTCTCAACCGTGATTTTTTCAGCCACTCCGAAGTGTTATCTGACAGAGTTATCTGCTGTGTGCGTCGTTACGCTAAGAAAATAATAATAAAATGCCGGGAAAATCGTTAATATTTGAAACTCCCTCCAGTTTGCACCAGGCAACGCTAAACTAAAAAAGGCGGGGAAACTCTCCATGGCTGCAAATGGACGTCATTGAATCCATAGAATTGTTTTTTTCTTTCGTTGCGTTAGTGTGTCACTACACTCACCCACAAGAAGAAAACAACTCACCAGGAACAACATGTTGTTTCCGGTTTCAGGGTTCAGTCTCAGGGTCCTGCAATTGTTCACGCTGGCTCACTGTCACATGGTCCTGGCTTACCGGGACACTTGAAGAGAACAGAGCCATCTTTAATGTTATTAGTAGCCCCTGTGCTAGTCCTGCAATAAGATGACATATTTCTGGGAAAAAAATCTCATATTGAGCTTCATTTCACTTGTATTAGAAAGTGTTGTTCTTAAATTAGTAAATTAATTGTCAAAAAATATAGAATTATATATTACTGAAATGATAATGTATCATGTTTTCCCTTTGTAAAGGGGACAACTTTGAGAACTTAATGATATTTATGAGAAAATCAATGAATTCGTCGACGTCTCTAAACTAGAACAAAGCCTGCCAACGTGGTGGGCCTCCCTGATTTCATGTATAATACATTGCATTTGGATTTAGTTTCATGTCACATATTAATAAGGGAGGTAATGTAAGTGCATATGTGAGGGAATTAGGTTAATGAGAAAAGTTCATACGAAGTCCAAGCTCTCTGATTCCATCTTCAGCTTATCACACAAAGGCAGGCCGAGTCCTCACGAAGAAAGACGAGGTGACAGGTTCAAAAGTTCAGGCCCTGCTTTAGACCCACTTCGCATGCCACTACCATTCGGCACACCCCGATACTTTGGAGATGTCGGGTTGGAACCGCATTTACTGTCTGTATCGAGCTCTGGGTGGCAAGAATCTCCACGGGAGAATACCCAACCACAGAAAAAGGGAATGGGAGGAGAGGGAGTTGATGATGAAAAAGAGCCCGGTGCCTTCCTCTATCCTCCCGGATGAATTTGTAAAACAGATCCATGATGTTTTTATTAAGGAAGACAAGTTGTGGCACGGCCCCCTTTTCAGACGCACTAATCTCTGAATGGTTGTTATCATCACATGAGATACCGTGAAATCAATTCCTTCACCTGAGACCTCTTGATGCTACGGTATATTTAAGTGTCACAACAGAAAAATATAGAGTGCAATATAATATATAATGCTATATAAATATTTAGATTTAGATAATTAAATCAATTCCTTCACCTGGGACCTCTTAGTGCTACGGTATATTTTAATACTATGGTATATTTTAATGCTATGGTATATTTAACTGAACAGGAAAATATATTAAAAAATATAATATATAATGCTATATATATATATATATATAATGCTATATGAATAAATATATATATTTAGATTAATAAATAAAACAATTCCTTCACCTGGGACCTGGGAAAATATAATAAAATATAGAATACAATATCATATATAATGCTATATGAATGAATATATATATATTTAGATTAATAAATAAAACAATTCCTTCACCTGAGACCTCTTAATGCTGACTACAATATAATATATAATGCCATATAAATATTTATATTTAGATGTATGTATTCTTTTTGTGGTCAAAACACACTGTAACCAAAATAAATGCCAAAATGCATCCATTCAACCTGTGCAACATGAGATGTTGTAAATATTTGACATCTCCATGTATTTGTTTGACAGTTGTATCCAAAGTTATGTGACAATTAAGCACAACCAAAGCCACAGTTGACCGAACTCAAAGAACTCTCTAAAATGTACCACATGATAGAAAGATCCACATTCCCATGATTCATTTAGTCTTACATAGTGTCAAGAAGAAGCTTCCCAGACCCCAGATCGGATGCAAACACCACAACACCCTCTTCATTTGAACCCCAGCTGCTTGGCTGGTGTTTGTTATATATATTGAGTGTTGGGACACCAAAATTGATAAGACTTTCCCCCCCAAATTGGCAGCAAGCTACCTTTTAGCTTATAACTGTCGGTATGACATCACTGTGAAAGGTTTTATTGGTCAAACATATTTCCCCAGGTGGGAATCAAATGTTCAGCCGGGTTGTGCAAGCATTCACGAGAAGCCCACAAACTGAATTCTTGTAACTTTCCAGGAAGAAGACCTGCGCTTAATTAAATCTGCTGAAAGATGACCGTATGTTCGGTAGAATTGAATCGATGAAATCAAAAATAACAGCGAATCCTACACTCTAGTTCACTTCCCTCACTTCTAAAAAAACCTCCTCTATTCTATAACTTTTCAAACGACTTCCCCAATATTCCGGGCCGCATGCCTCGAGTCAATGCGATCGCACATGAGGGGAAAGTTGAATCACAATTTAATCCAGCTGCCGACATTTGTGTGAACATCTACATTTGTCTTCTGGTGGCTCTGCGTAGAGCCGAGAGAATTTAGATGGAAAGAAGAAGGGGGGGAAGAAGAGAGACTAGCCTGAGGTTTCCATGACCGTGCACACTTCTTAGCACGGAGGGGCCACGTCACGGAGATGTTGGTGGGTCGGGGTCTTCGCCGGCCTCCAGCCTCCTCACAGCCAGTCTACGTGCCTGAAAGGGGGCGTTTCACTTTTAATTATCCCTTAAGTCAAACAAACTCGGAGGAAGTCCAGAAGCACAGTATCAAAACCTTCTGGACATTTTTATCCCTTAACCTTTCGTGACCGAAAGGTCACCGACCGAGGATCTGCTGGAGATGCTTGGGTGGGAGGATTCGGTGGACCAGCTGGCAAAGGCGGATGAAGTGTGGTGGTATGGACATGTGCTGAGGAGGGATGGTGATCATGTCCTGAGGAAAGCGTTGGAGTTTAAAGTAAATGAACCAAGGAGGCGTGGACGACCGAAGAAGACACAGAAGAGACAGGTGGAGGAAGAGATTCGGAAGGTCGGTTTGAGGAGGGAGGATGCCTCAAATCGAGCGAGATGGAGGGACGGGGTTAGAGAGATTGCTGCGAGAGTGAGGTGAAGCCGAACACCACCATTTTCTGGGGACAAACCCGGTTTAAAACTGGAAGAAGAAGAAGAAGAAGAAGAAGAGAAGACCTTCGGTCACCATGGATCCGTCTTCGTGACATCCCCTCTAGGTCTCTAATAACAGCGTTTAGATGTTCCGCTCTCATATTGCTGGAAGCGGAAGTCTTTCAGACCTAACAGTAACTTCATCGGTGAAAGTGACCGAGCTGTGTGAGCCTACGGGTGATGTCATGTATAAATATATATACAGGACTGTCTCAGAAAATTAGAATATTGTGATAAAGTTCTTTATTTTCTGTAATGCAATTTAAAAAACAAAAATGTCATGCATTCTGGATTCATTACAAATCAACTGAAATATTGCAAGCCTTTTATTCTTTTAATATTGCTGATTATGGCTTACAGCTTAAGAAAACTCTAAAATCCTATCTCATAAAATTTTAATATTTCCTCAGACCAAGTAAAAAAAAGATTTATAACAGCTGAGTGTTTGTCAAGGCTCAGGAAACCCTTGCAGGTGTTTCGAGTTAATTAGACAATTCAAGTGATTTGTTTAATACCCTACTAGTATACTTTTTCATGATATTCTAATATTTAGAGATAGGATATTTGAGTTTTCTTAAGCTGTAAGCCATAATCAGCAATATTAAAAGAATAAAAGGCTTGCAATATTTCAGTTGATTTGTAATGAATCCAGAATGCATGACATTTTTGTTTTTTTAATTGCATTACAGAAAATAAAGAACTTCATCACAATATTCTAATTTTCTGAGACAGTCCTGTATATATATATATATAGATGATATTAATGTTATGAACCCAAACACGAGGGCGTTAGATGTTCAGACGTTTGTGGGATGTCCACAACAAGTATAAAGCAGAACTAGTGGTTAGTTATTCATGGTGGATGAAGAAAATGCTGATGTTTTTTACGGATGCAAGACGCGGAGATAAGCCCCGCCCCTCGCAGAGCGTCGCAACGCTTATGGCGTGAACACGGCAAATGGTCGGGCGAGTAAACGCACGCGTTTTGGGCGACGCGACAAATCGCGTCTCTTTTGGTGTGAACGTACCTTTAGTCTGAGTCGGGAGGCGGGAGTTATGCAGATGCAGCGACGTGGGAGTCGATCTCATTGGTCTTCGTGCCTCGATGTGACAGAATGAACTCTACTCAAGAGAGAGAGAGAGAGAGAGAGAGAGACATCTCTCCACCGGATCGGCTGGATTACCGACAGCAGGAAAAAGTAAGCGGAGGAACGGCGAAGACCTTTTTGTCGAGTTTGGATTAAAGCGTATTGCTTGCTAAATCAGCGATACTTTAGAACTTCTAGACACACACACATGCTCGTTCTTTGGCCCATCTTTAAAAAAAGGTTCAAAGCGAGTCATGACACGCAACAAGGAAAAACAAGCGACGGTAAGAAATAAAAAGCTAAATGAGCAGAGAGTCCTGTTAGCGCACATTACCAAATGAGAGACAAAAAACACATTAATAACTCCCCCCGTGTTGTTTAGTCGACAGCAAGGAGCCGGAGAAACGACCGCTGTTTAAAATGCCGCGGCGTTGCGGTCGCAAGGGGCCGATGGGGACGGCGTGTGTCGTGTGCTGAAATCAAGCAGCTGCAAAATTACAGTAGCCGTGCCCTCGCCGCAACCCGACTGGAGCTGTGCAATTAATCAGAGGTTAACCCCACGGGCCCACGGAACTTGCGCATAATCTCTAATTTACTTACCTTCTGCACAAACACACACACACACACACACAAGTCGGGGTGAGACACCATAAGCCACCCAACGTAGACACGGACTGGAAGCACTGCCAAGAAGAAATGTGGCTAAACGTGTCCTCTAAGTAGATGCTGTGTGTTCTATAAGTAGACGTCAGTACACCGAGGCATCTAATAAAAAATGTAAAAAAATGTTTTGGATGATGTCAAACGGAAAAATAATAACTCCAGGGAAGGGAGACGTTTTTTCTTTCTTTTTTCTTCTTCTTCATCCACTAATATAGTGATAACAGGTATGAGAGAGTTTTAAAGCTCTTATTGTTCCAAGCTTGAAGCTCCAACACTTAAAAATGGAGACGTGTCAACTTTACATATTTTACAGAAAAGATGACATCATCGCTTGTGCTGCATTTCCCTCAAATAACCCAAAACACAAATATTTCATTCACTTTAGTGAAATTTTTTTACCAATAACAACCATGGAACGACTAACTAACTAGCACAGATGAGAGTATGTTCTCCAATCCGGTAAAATGGGCCAGCTTTACAGTTTCAAGACTAACATATGTCAACAAACTGAAGGATAGTAGCTTTTAGACCTAAGCAGCCGAAAGAAACCACTCGGTATCCTGGAGAATGACCACAATGGATGACTCGGCGCCTTGTGATTTAAATCCTGTGCAATCCAGGAAGTGGTATTGCCTTCATGTAACGAGTCAGGAAGTGGTATTGCCTTCATGTAACGAGTCAGGAAGTGGTATTGCCTTCATGTAACGAGTCAGGAAGTGGTATTGCCTTCATGTAACGAGTCAGGAAGTGGTATTGCCTTCATGTAACGAGTCAGGAAGTGGTATTGCCTTCATGTAACGAGTCAGGAAGTTTGTCCAACTGCACGCAGAAACCCATGACAGACCCGATAGACCCTGACTCCATACATTTGAGAATCTTTAGTTATTAAGCCATTGATGGCACTTTAGGTACTTATATCGTGCTCTAGGTACCCTTATAGTGCTCTAAGTACCCCTATAGTGCTCTAGGAACCCTTATAGTGCTCTAGGTACACATATAGTGCTCTAGGTACCCTTATAGTGCTCTAGGTACCCCTATAGTGCTCTAGGAACCCTTATAGTGCTCTAGGTACCCCTATAGTGCTCTAGGTACCTCTATAGTGCTCTAGGTACCCTTATAGTGCTCTAGGTACGCTTATAGTGCTCTAAGTACCCCTATAGTGCTATAGGAACCCTTATAGTGCTCTAGGTACCCTTATAGTGCTCTAGGTACACATATAGTGCTCTAGGTACCCTTATAGTGCTCTAGGTACCCCTATAGTGCTCTAGGAACCCTTATAGTGCTCTAGGTACCCCTATAGTGCTCTAGGTACCTCTATAGTGCTCTAGGTACCCTTATAGTGCTCTAGGTATGCTTATAGTGCTCTAAGTACCCCTATAGTGCTATAGGTACACATATAGTGCCTAGGTACCCTTATAGTGCTCTAGGTACCCCTATAGTGCTCTAGGAACACTTATAGTGCTCTAGGTACCCCTATAGTGCTCTAGGTACCTCTATAGTGCTCTAGGTACCCTTATAGTGCTCTAGGTACGCTTATAGTGCTCTAAGTACCCCTATAGTGCTCTAGGTACCCATATAGTGCTCTAGGTACCCTTATAGTGCTCTAAGTACCCCTATAGTGCTCTATGTACCCTTATAGTGCTCTAGGTACCCCTATAGTACTCTAGGTACCCTTATAGTGCTCTAGGAACCCTTATAGTGCTCTAAGTACCCCTATAGTCCTCTAGGTACCCTTATAGTGCTCTATGTACCCCTATAGTGCTCTAGGTACACCTATTGTGCTCTAGGTACTCTTGTAGTGCTCTAGGTACACCTATTGTGCTCTAGGTACCCTTATAGTGCTCTTGGTACCCTTATAGTGCTCTTGGTACCCTTATATCTGCTCTAGGTACCCTTATAGTGCTCTAGGTACATCTATAGTGCTCTAGGTACCCTTATAGTGCTCTAGGTACGCTTATAGTGCTCTAGGTACCCCTATAGTGCTCTAGGTGCACCTATTGTGCTCTAGGTACCCTTATAATGCTCTAGGTACACCTATAGTGCTCTAGGTACCCTTATAGTGCTCTATGTACCCCTATAGTGCTCTAGGTACACCTATTGTGCTCTAGGTACCCTTATAGTGCTCTAGGTACACCTATAGTGCTCTAGGCACCCTTATAGTGCTCTATGTACCCCTATAGTGCTCTAGGTACACCTATTGTGCTCTAGGTACCCTTGTAGTGCTCTATGTACACCTATTGTGCTCTAGGTACCCTTGTAGTGCTCTAGGTACACCTATTGTGCTCTAGGTACACCTATTGTGCTCTAGGTACCCTTATAGTGCTCTAGGTACCCCTATAGTGCTCTAGGTACCCCTATAGTGCTCTAGGTACCCTTGTAGTGCTCTAGGTACACCTATTGTGCTCTAGGTACCCCTATAGTGCTCTAGGAACCCTTATAGTGCTCTAGGTACCCCTATAGTGCTCTAGGTACCCTTATAGTGCTCTAGGTACGCTTATAGTGCTCTAAGTACCCCTATAGTGCTATAGGAACCCTTATAGTGCTCTAGGTACCCTTATAGTGCTCTAGGTACACATATAGTGCTCTAGGTACCCTTATAGTGCTCTAGGAACCCTTATAGTGCTCTAGGTACCCCTATAGTGCTCTAGGTACCTCTATAGTGCTCTAGGTACCCTTATCGTGCTCTAGGTACGCTTATAGTGCTCTAAGTACCCCTATAGTGCTATAGGAACCCTTATAGTGCTCTAGGTACACATATAGTGCTCTAGGTACCCTTATAGTGCTCTAGGTACCCCTATAGTGCTCTAGGAACCCTTATAGTGCTCTAGGTACCCCTATAGTGCTCTAGGTACCTCTATAGTGCTCTAGGTACCCTTATAGTGCTCTAGGTACGCTTATAGTGCTCTAAGTACCCCTATAGTGCTCTAGGTACCCATATAGTGCTCTAGGTACCCTTATAGTGCTCTAAGTACCCCTATAGTGCTCTATGTACCCTTATAGTGCTCTATGTACCCCTATAGTGCTCTAGGTACCCTTATAGTGCTCTAGGAACCCTTATAGTGCTCTAAGTACCCCTATAGTCCTCTAGGTACCCTTATAGTGCTCTATGTACCCCTATAGTGCTCTAGGTACACCTATTGTGCTCTAGGTACTCTTGTAGTGCTCTAGGTACACCTATTGTGCTCTAGGTACCCTTATAGTGCTCTTGGTACCCTTATAGTGCTCTTGGTACCCTTATATCTGCTCTAGGTACCCTTATAGTGCTCTAGGTACATCTATAGTGCTCTAGGTACCCTTATAGTGCTCTAGGTACGCTTATAGTGCTCTAGGTACCCCTATAGTGCTCTAGGTGCACCTATTGTGCTCTAGGTACCCTTATAGTGCTCTAGGTACACCTATAGTGCTCTAGGTACCCTTATAGTGCTCTATGTACCCCTATAGTGCTCTAGGTACACCTATTGTGCTCTAGGTACCCTTATAGTGCTCTAGGTACACCTATAGTGCTCTAGGCACCCTTATAGTGCTCTATGTACCCCTATAGTGCTCTAGGTACACCTATTGTGCTCTAGGTACCCTTGTAGTGCTCTATGTACACCTATTGTGCTCTAGGTACCCTTGTAGTGCTCTAGGTACACCTATTGTGCTCTAGGTACACCTATTGTGCTCTAGGTACCCTTGTAGTGCTCTAGGTACACCTATAGTGCTCTAGGTACCCCTATAGTGCTCTAGGTACCCTTGTAGTGCTCTAGGTACACCTATTGTGCTCTAGGTACCCCTATAGTGATCTAGGTACCCTTATAGTGCTCTAGGTACCCTTGTAGTGCTCTAGGTACACCTATTGTGCTCTAGGTACACCTATAGTGCTCTAGGTACCCTTATAGTGCTCTAGGTACCCTTATAGTGCTCTAGGTACCCTTGTAGTGCTCTAGGTACCCCTATAGTGCTCTAGGTACCCTTATAGTGCTCTAGGTACACCTATAGTGCTCTAGGTACCCTTATAGTGCTCTAGGTACACCTATAGTGCTCTAGGTACCCTTATTGTTGTATCCTGGTCGTGGATATTTTAAAAATCCAGTCTCTGAAACGCAGTACACGTATTAATTGGCTCCGCCCCCTTGAAAGTACTTACGCCGCTCCATCGGCACGTGAAATTTTGCTGCTGAACATTTTTGCTTTTGGCGGTAAAGATTGAAGAAGTCAGCCTTGTGAACGACGATGACCTTGTTGTATCGTCTGAACACACTTTTAGTGTAAGGCCTCAAACGTCCTTGGAAGCACCCTCGATTGGGTCGGGGATTCTTAAAGCGGTTCAACTCGGTTTCATCCTATCCGAAAGACCCATCTCTCTCTCTCTTTCTTCAAGTTTCGGTCATGGCCCCTGTTCGTTTTATTCTGCTGCAAAGGAAAGGGGGGGGGGGGGGTAGACCCTTCAACATCCTGGTCATGGATTAGGTTCTTAGTGAATGACGTCATTTTATGGTGCTCTGTCACAAACAATTCCTGGAACAGAGAAGGCCACCGCTCACATTTTCCTTAGGTTGTAAACGCATATTAATTTATCTCCCTCGACGGACTCGTCTTCTGAAACCAAAGTTCACTTCCTGCCGTTTTTTCCTTTATATACCATTATTCAGAGCACTGACAATTTGGATGTACCTGGATTTATCCTTTTTTACCACACGACGAGTAAGTAAAAATAAGGTAGTAGAAAATAAAAGGTTATTGCAAGACCTTCATGAAAACAACCACGGGTTTAATACAGCCTTAACATGAGCAGAGCAAACAGGTGGATAATCAGAGACATAATTCAATGTCCTTCTTTAGAGTCACACCTGTCAGCTGGCCACTTAACAGCCAACACACACAGCTCTACTGACTTCTGGTTTCCCACTTCAGGGAGCGAGTGGTTATTACTCGAGGAAGAGCTCAACTCTACAATTGCAGGATTAGTTTTAAGCCGTTTTGTGGAATCCAGTTGTGCGGAGCTTTTGTGCGTTTCAATTGTTGCGTAGCAAGAAGTCGCTAATGAGATGACACTCCCACGTGAAATTAACTTCCGACCTGCAGATGGTACCGACTCAAGAGTTTGGGGCCACGGGGAGATGACATCATCATCTGGGCGATCCGCTTGGTACTCTGTGTATACAGAGCATCTCTCAAAGACGACCTCCTTTACTCAAACTGGCTTTAGTTCCTGACCCTTCCGCCATGGCCAAAACATTCGAGATTGAAGGTTCTGTTTCACTTAATGTTTGCTTTTCACATTTTGTCAAAGGTTTGGAAAAACTTGTCTTGCTCATTTAGTTTTTTTAAACATACACTCTCTATTTTCTCTTTTATTGAAACAAATACGATATTCAGTGCAGTAAGACGCGGCAGACGACGGCCCCTCAATCACAAATCTAACTTCATTAACAAGTGACCGGTGCGTTTACTTCCCGGCAGAATCAGGGGACGGCTCGACTTCCAAGCCTGTCATCTGCCGCATTTGGGGGGGAAAATGGCGAAGCCCTCGAGACTCCTACAAACCGGGTTCAAGTTTAAACCGCAGAGTGGTAGAGCGGGAGGGAGGGGGGGGGGGGGGGCGGCGGGGGAACCAAGTTTCGAGGTTGAAGAGAGTGTGTGCATGTGAGTGTGTGTGAGTTGCAGGCTGGGAAAAGCAAACACAGAAAGTGTGTGTGTGCAAGTTTGTGCCTGAGTGCCTGTCTCTCTCTCTCTGTGTGTGCTTGTACTTGAGATGGAGATAGAGGGAGCAGACGGCATTCATTGAGCTACAAGAGGTCACAGATGTGAGGAGAGAAAGTGCACATTCAGCTTTTCCCAGGGAGGGGGTCGAGTGCTCCGGCGGTTGCAGGCGGCGGATGCAGGCGGCGCTGCCCAACGTGCCGGTGAGCAGCAAACCTGACAAGTCTAATCAGGTCTTATCTGGCTGCGCTACAATTTCATGGCTGTTTGAACCAAGTGGGCCATGTTCCTCAGATCTCTGGTTCCTGATAGTTATCTGTGCATCTCGAAGCAATGTGGAGAAAAGAAGAAAAGAAAAAAGGATTCTTTGTGTGTGTGTGTGTGTGTGTGTACATATTTCTGCGATGATGACTCGAGCCCGACCGAACACAGAGCTGTGTTTTTAAAGAAAGCCCACGCCTTGGTGAAAAGGTCACGACCTGTGTGATAAGGTGTTCTTTTCAAAAGACGTGGACACGAAAAGCCATGTGGTTTTAAAACGACGGCATTCATATAAAATCGTAGAATCTTATCTCATTTAAAAATGTAAAAAACCCGAATTTGCAATACAAACCCTGCAGCGTAAGCGTTGCGTCTTTATTGTGTGTCGCTCCTCCGACTGACGAGCGCATGGTTCATAATCAGCTGCTCATTCCCATTTCTCTCTATATTGGTATCGTCCATTTTCGGGGGACCTTTTTGTTTTGGTCTGCAGTGACCCGGGGTGGGGGGGGGGGGGTTTGATGCCACAGAGAACAGGCCAGCTTGTGGATGTGTGGGTAGAACACAGTGTAAATAGATCTTAGCCTGTGTTCAGGGTTTTACAAATACCACTGACTTCAAGGACGCCAACATTTCATTCTGGCTTTTTAATGTTTCAAGCCTGTGGTTTTAAAATAAGACCAGCTCATTGACGTTCCTATCTGTCTATAGCTGCTACCTCCGAGGCCACGAGACACTTCTGTAAAAGCAATGGACGTGTCTGTGTTAATGTTGAACAAGGCCCACCGCCCGCATGTGGTCCAGCATTGCTGCCAGCCGTGATACTTTTAAGGTGGTAATTTGAGTTTTTTAAGGTGGTCAAAGTGACGTCGCGCAACGCGCATTATGCTACTTGCTAATGGATAACGTGTCAAGCAAACACGGGACATACATAAACTACATTTATTTTATTATAGTTTTTGTTTTGCCCAGGGGCGTTTATAGGCTTCAAAGAGAGGGGGGGCTAAGCCCCATGGGGAATGTGGCAAGTCTGGGTATGTCTGCACGCAAAGATTTTTTTTGGGTTCCCTGGATATCCATTGTTTCTAACAGTTCATAGATTTGTTCAATCAGAACGTGATTTTTTCTCTGTAGTTTTATGTGTTGTGTTGTTGTATGATAACACGAGAGACAGAATACAAATCGACTAAAAAAAGTTATACAAAAGTTTTAAAAATGTTACAAAATAATTTAAGTTTTAAAAAGTACAAAAGTAATTAAAAGTACAAAAGTAATGAAAAAGTAAAGTACAAACGTAATTCAAATGTATTGAAAGTACAAAAGTAATAAAAAGTACAATGTAATAGAAAGTACAAAGGTAATAAAAAAGTACAAAAGTGATAAAAAAAATGTCCAAAAGTAATGAGAAAAAAAGTAGTAAAGTAATAAAAAAGTTTTAAAGTTTTAAAAAGTAAAACAGTTAAGAAGTAATAAAAAAGTTAAAAAGTAATAATAATTTTAAAAAAAATATTAAATACTTTTTTTGAAAAGAAAACGACGCCCCTGGCTTTTCCTAAACCATGTTTCATGCATAGTGCAACACTAAGTGCATGAAACATATTTTCACAAATGTCGATATTGTGGTTTGCGGAAACGTAAAATAACGACTGGAACGCAATGTAAGAAAAAAGAGAATTTTCCCTTAGAACACCAACGTTTAAAAAATAACAACATTCACTGTGACCCAACACAAAATGCTGAGCCGGACCCAAACTAGCACCACCACCAGGGTAAAGGCACCAATATTCCTAATGTTCTCCTGGCTAGCACGGACGAACACTCACGGACCGCCATGTGACCAACAGCCACGCTACTGATCGTCGTCCAGCTTAAGGGTGACCTCACCCGACACTAACGCCCCAAAACGATCCCTTTGAGGACCACGGACGTCATTCATTTCTGAGCCGATTCAATTTCTTACTGCTGCTAGAAAAAACATGTCTCATGATGTAACTGTATTTGTGTTGGAAACCTCCAAGTGACAACTTCTTAGAACAATCGGTTCAGTCTTGTCCATACGCAGCGTCTGAATCCGGTTATAGTGCGGTCACTGACGGCCACGGCAGAACCAAAACACGGCCGTCTGCATTGTGTCTGACACTGACCACAAGAGAAATGAACGACGTGTTCCTCGTTTTTTTTACTCAATTTGTTCCACTTTGGATCGTTGTCGCGGTTCTCTTTGGATCGTTGTCGAGGTTCTCTTTGGATCGTTGTCGTGGTTCTCTTTGGATCATTGTTGAGGTTCTCTTTGGATCGTTGTCGTGGTTCTCTTTGGATCGTTGTTGAGGTTCTCTTTGGATCGTTATCGTGGTTCTCTTTGGATCGTTGTCGCGGTTCTCTTTGGATCGTTGTTGTGGTTCTCTTTGGATCGTTGTCGTGGTTCTCTTTGGATCTGTCATGTGGTGTCACGGTTGTCGCAGCAAGAGAGGACCCAAACGCCGACATTACTGCACAAACTATTTAATTACAAAAATCACAGACCAGACCAGACAGGCATGACAAAAACCCGGACCAAACAGTACGAAGCCACACTGGGAATGAGACGAACAGGGTTTACATACACAGGCAAGGTGAGAGGATTGGACAACGAGACACAGGTGGACACAATGAGGGCGGGACCAGCAATCACACAGAAGGAAACAATCAGGACCAGGGCAGACAATCACAGGGAGACAGACGACACAAGGACTTCAAAACAAGACACAAAACTAGACACAAACTCCAGATCATGACAGGATCGTTGTCGTGGTCCTCTTTGGATCGTTGTTGAGGTTCTATTTGGATCATTGTCGTGGTTCTCTTTGGATCGTTGTCGTGGTCCTCTTTGGATTGTTGTCGTGGTTCTCTTTGGATCGTTGTTTCGGTCCTTTTTGGATCGTTGTCGCGGTTCTCTTTGGAGCGTT
This sequence comes from Pseudoliparis swirei, assembly GCF_029220125.1. NCBI lineage: Eukaryota > Metazoa > Chordata > Actinopteri > Perciformes > Liparidae > Pseudoliparis > Pseudoliparis swirei. The sequence continues at coordinate 4,468,473 of NC_079389.1, read as the reverse complement.
GTCGTGGTCCTCTTTGGATCGTTGTTGTGGTCCTCTTTCGATCATTGTTGTGGTTCTCTTTGGATCGTTGTTTCGGTCCTTTTTGGATCGTTGTTGCGGTTCTCTATGGATCACTGTCGTGGTTCTCTTTGGATCGTTGTTTCGGTCCTTTTTGGATCGATGTTGCGGTTCTCTATGGATCATTGTCGTGGTTCTCTTTGGATCGTTGTCCTGGTTCTCTTTGGATCGTTGTCCTGGTTCTCTTTGGATCGTTGTCGCGGTTCTCTTTGGATCGTTGTCGTGGTCCTCTTTGGATCATTGTTGTGGTTCTCTTTGGATCGTTGTTGAGGTTCTCTTTGGATCGTTGTTGTGGTTCTCTTTGGATCGTTGTTTCGGTCCTTTTTGGATCGATGTTGCGGTTCTCTATGGATCGTTGTCGTGGTTCTCTTTGGATCGTTGTCCTGGTTCTCTTTGGATCGTTGTCGCGGTTCTCTTTGGATCGTTGTCACGGTTCTCTTTGGATTGTTGTTGTGGTTCTCTTTGGATCTTTGTTTCGGCCCTCTTTGGATTGTTGTTGTTTGGCCGTTTCTCAAGGGCAGCGTGCACACCATCACAAGCCGGGCCTTTTTGATCCGTCAGACGAGACCACGTTGATGTCTGGACGTCGGCCCGAGACGCATTACACGCATTCAGATGCTCCCTGGACTCGGACCAGCCAGCCAGGTGGTTCATTGTCTGCTCGTGTGTCTGATGTCAGGGATTCTTCTCATGTGTTTGCATTCAAATTTCACGACTTTGAACCTTACCACGTGTAACTTTTCTTAACGACAACATGATGAGAAGTTCATGAAGGAATGCACGCAGGTGAACTCCGAGGCCTACGCCGTGCGGGACTCGTTACCACGGCTACATCGATGACACCGTGAAACACCACGTTCCTTAAGTGGAGTAGAGGCGTAAGCAAGCAAAGGATTGGGCTCCTGCTCAGGAAAAATATCGGGGCAGGGCGCATCAGGAGGGCCATGACAGGAGGCCGGCCCACCAGGCAGGAGGCTTCAGACCCAGCCAGGTCCAATTGACCCTATGAGACATGAAGTCACAAGGACTCCGGGAAGGAAGCAGAGTTAATAATGTTCAATGGAGAGATGACAATTCATCCATAAGGAGAGAGAGAAGAGGAGAGAGGTGCTCAGTGTATCCTAAAACGTCCCCCAGCAGCCTATAAGCCTATAGCAGCATCTCTAGGGGCGGGACCAGGTGAACCTGATTCAGCCCGAACTATAAGAGGACCATAGAACATTGGCGCTGTGTTCTTGGCAAAATAAACTCTGATTTCAAAAGCAAATACTTTTCTCCCTGAGCATGTTCTGCCAAAATAAAAGGTTGACTGGAACATCTCTGATCAAGCTTATTGGAAAAACAAAGGCCCCTCTGGTTCTGCTCGTATCTAATTCATCATGAGAATAGGAAGTTCTGCAATGTAGTATTGGAAAAATATATTTGTACAGAGCAGATGCCAAATAGAGAGAAGAGATACCTTCATATTTTGAATTGCAACCTGAGGGAATGGAGCTGCTTCGACAGCTTGGAGACGTCTCATCTGTAGCTGGAGGCGCCAACGTTGTTTATTCTTTGGGAAATGACACCGTTGCACATTTGGTTTGGGGCCACTGTGGGAACTGCAGGTCACATGATGGCACAAGCCCAAAAGGGAAGTTTCACCCCCTTTTTTTATTTTGTGAATTTTCTAAATGACAATCTGAGAGCTGCCCCATTGCTTCGCAAACGGCTGCATATTTTTTTAATATTTTGAACCTGTCAGCAAACTCTAAATCCTGCAGTGTGAAAGTTGTTTTGATCGCAGCCCTTCAGCCAATGAGAGCGCCTCGCTATACTACCTGTGATCTCCTCACACATTCTTTTCATTATTTCTCCTTTTTGTTGGGGGGAAAACAGTCAGCGTGTCAAATCAAATCAAACTCAAAAAGGACCTGAATACGCACGTCAGCCAGGCTCCATCTGAATCACCGCCAATGTCGACCAATCAGAACTGTTGCCAGGCGAGAGTCAGAATGATGACGTCATCCTACATTCATCAAAAAACAGTGAAAAGGGCCACAAATGTGGATCAGAGTGACACAGCTGTTGCTCAAGGATGTTGTAAGACGTCAAGCTGAACATATTCTCCCCTTAGCATAGCAGTCACGACCACATGCACTGAAAGGTCCATTTATAATTTTACATTTGACATACATTTTAAACCTCACATTCAGCAACTTGTGAAGAAGTTGAAGCTGAGGCTGGGTTTCTATTTCAGAAATAAGTCTTGCTCTTCCTTTAATGCTAAAAAGAGACTTGTTGCTGCTACTGTTATGCCTGTGATTGATGATGGTGATGTCTGACACATGCATGCATCTCCTCTTCACTCCTTAGATACTGTCTACCACTAATCTTAAGGCTCTTACTCACCACTGCTCCCTGTATGCTAGGGTTGGTTGGACTGCATTGTCCATCCGTAGACAAAATCATTGGCATGTCCTTATTTATAAAGCTATTCTAAACATACTTCTATCTTATCTTTGTTAATTCGCTCTGTGACATATGCACAAGGCCTCCTCTTGCTCTCCTAACATCTGTCTAGAAATGGGAAAAATAGGTTTTAGGTTTGCTGTTCCTGCAGCTTCGGAATTGCTGCAGACTGATCTGGTCTACGGGAGCCGCTTCTCTCTTGAGGTGTTTTTAAAAATAGATGTAAAGAGTTGGAGGTAGGTTTATCTGGTTGTAGATGTTTTCTTTGACGGAGGTATGTGCAACTGTGTGAACTGGGTTATGATGACTTGAGTCTTAGTTTTGATTTTATTCATGCTGTGATCTAAACAAAATAGCTTTCTTTTTTAAATATATTGTCTGTCATTGTCTGAAACGTTGAGGTATTTCCTGGTTAAATAAATTCAAAATAAAATAAAATATTCACGCTTTTTTTTTTCTAAAGCACTTCTCATTCAAAGTAACCTCAGGGTCCGGGGGGTAACTGACTGCAACATTGCTATGCTTTGTTTGCTGATGGCCGCTCATTAATGTTTCCTAACCAACACACTTGAAACCATTTGATTATATTTTTAAAGAGAGATGAATTTTCGAAATACTTCCAAATTGCATGGATGGTTTCATCGATGTGTGCGGTCTCCTTTAACTAAAGCTTCATGTGATCTCTAGTTAACCTTTATTCATGAGGTTACATTGTTCTATAACAAGCTAACAGAACTAACGGAAGTAGGTTACATTGTTCTATAACAAGCTAACGGAAGTAACAAGCTAACAGAAGTAGGTTACATTGTTCTATAACAAGCTAACGGAAGTAACAAGCTAACAGAAGTAACAAGCTAACGGAAGTAATGCATTAATTGGAGCAACAACCCCCCCATGATATTCCCAAAAACATGGACATGCTTTTTTACAAGGGAAAGAGGTAGGGCTGAGCAAACGTGACTCGTCCAGATAAGTCATGACTGCTGATTTTGCCAAATAAATTTAAAAAAGCAGCATAATTTCAAACTGGGCTTGGCAGATACACGCCGCCCTAATGTGAACAATATGAGAGTCTCATTGGGTTTCGCAGCTTCACTTAGAAACATTAAACATACACCAGGTGGTCTCTTTAAAATCAGAGTGTGGGTAATAAATATCGGTGAATTACACTCGTATCATATGAATATCTATTAAAAACAAACTTTTACAGCTTTTGGGATGAATGATCGCCATCTGACGAGCAGAGTTGCACTTAATAGGCACAATGAAGGATTTTGATGAAGTTGGTTATTAAATGATTGGGTCATGTATATATATCTGTATATCAATGGGCTTCCATGACATCAGACATCTATAGTAACCAGATAAATACTGACCCTAATCAAAAGTCTTAAAATCATATTCACAAAACGATGGTGAAAACCTCACCAGGTTGTGGCGCCTGGTAACGGGTGTAAAAAAAAGTTAAATATTGTCTTTTCTTTTGCAATAGTTTGAAATTTTATGGTGAAATATGCATAATTGCCCCATTGCGCAACAGATGAGAAAAACGATACCGCTCGTCGGGCTCAATATTTCCCCTTCGCCCTGTCACGTTGGCTGGAGTTTCACATTTTACTCCCGAATATAAAATGTTCTCATCTAACTCACTAACTATGACTTTAATCATCTTCATCAATCTGGCCAAGACGGCGTCATCATCGTTTATCCGATGCAATAAACAAAACAGCATTTCACTATTCACCTCTCATCGCTCACATGTGCTCCGGCCGAGCCGGTTGCAATAACAGTAAATAAGGATAGATACGTAAACTATAAACCGAGCGGCCTGAAGAGTGTCATGAACTTGGCTCGGATGGGTATATTATATCATTTGATACCATTCGGAGTGTTGTTGGAATGCCCGGCCCCCTTTTTTTTGCCGCACTTAACAAGACAGATGGATATCTGTGCTGTAATCAATCAGGCGTTTGCAGCTGGTCACAAAAGAATGAACACTGGATACTGCACAGCGGAGCTTCCATCACGGCCGTGATACACTTAAGCCTCCATCACAGCCGTGATACACTTAATAACAAGCGACGCACTCGCTGTCAACGTTGTTGTTTTTCCCCCCATATGAAGAGAAATCTGTTTTTTTGTGGTATTGAAAGAGATGAAGAGAAGAAGGAAAAAATATATTTTACTGTCTCATTAACTTCAATTTAGATTCATTTCTCAATGTTGTTTTCCCCCCCATATAAAGATAAATCTTTTTTTTTTGGGGGGCGGGGGGGGGGGGGGGGTTGAAAGATGAAGAAAAAGAAGGAAATAAAATAGATTTTCTGTCTCATTAATTTAGTTTTGTTTCTCAATGTTGTTTTTCCACCATATGAAGAGAAATCTGTTTTGGGGGTTTTCTTTAAAGAGAAAAAGTAGATTTTACTGTGATATTAACTTCTATTTAGTTTCATTTCTCAATGTGGTTTTTTCTCCCATATGAAGAGAAATCTGGGTTTTGTTGGGTTTTTGAAAGAGAACAAATTGATTTTACTGTCTCATGAACTAGTATTTAGTTTCATTTCTCAACCACTCGGTTGGAGGATAGCCCCTCTGAACCAAAATGTCTGCTGCCAATAAGCTGTCGGTCGGTCCTCTGAAACACCCGACGATGGACGGGAGCGAAACGGGAGAAATATATGAATCTGCTTCTCGTTAAAAAAAACAGTTTTATGAGCATGTCGTCTCCCTCATCGATATCAAGCGACTCAACACGCACACACTCAACACCAAGCAATCCATCACGTGACACCTGTGTGAGGGAAGCTGCTCTGACGCCGACATGTTGACACGTCATCCGGAAATAAAAAATCACATTGGAGATTTGATGCTATACGCGGATTATATTTTACAAGTGGTCTGGGAAATACAACGTGTGGAGATCTTCCTTCTTCTCGGAGAGGAATGAAGAAAGAAAAAAAAGGCAACGCGCTGAACTGAGCAACATCTGTAGATTTTGTTATGACAGTTGTGTGACACGAACATCTGGGGGACAACACGGAGACTAGAATGTAATGACATTTGGGTCCTTTTTAAAAGTACTTCGTGGAAGTTTTAAAGGCACTCAAGGATACACGTTACATTCAGACACCGTAGACAGCTACGGGGAGCAATTCAGGGTTAAGTGTCTTGCTCAAGGGCACATGGACGAGGACCCTCAGTCACCTTTGTGAGTTTGCATAATACTGAAGCTGTGGTTTCCTGGTCACTTTGTGTTGGACAGAGATAATACTACTACTAAAAATAATACTAATAATAATAATTATAACTTTATTCATATAGCACCTTTAAAAACAAAGTTTACAAAGTGCTCTCCAGAGAATCAAGGTGAACAAATAGAATAGTAAGATATAAATATAAAATTAAAAAATCAATTTAAAATTTGTAATTAAAAACAGACAAACAGGGGAACCAAAGAACTGCATAAAAGGACGAAAAGCTTAAAAGCTGTTCTATAAAAATGGGTTTTAAGAAGTGATTTAAACAAAGTTACTGATTCTGCCACATTTGAAGGGACTCCAGGACCCTCGTCCTGCTGGTCTTGAGCCGGCGAAGTCCGAACTCTTCATCCAAACGAGTGGGAAGCTTTATATTAACCCAGTAGAGCGGATCCAAAGGCCTCCACAGCCACGCAGCCATCACGAGGCGACTCAGACCTGAAGGGCAATCAAATGCATCACTGAAGTCCAATCGAGGGGGGGTGGAGGCCTTCAGGGCCTTAGGAGTCCAGTGGGTCTTGACGTAGTCCTTGTTTAACAGAGGTCCATGACATGCAGGATATTTGAGTTTGTCGCTGCCCCGGAGCTTTGTGCCCCCCCCCCACCACCCTTCGAGCTTGTTAATCCGTGCGGGCCGTTTCCACGTTGCCACACCGTCAGTCTGACACAAAAAACCCAGGAAGCCATTGTTCAATCTAAAAGGACCTTTTGGAAGTCTGCGTGTGGGCTCTCCGGTACCCCTTTACTTTTATAACAACATTTTAGAAACCGGACTTCATTGTGTCCGCCAGTCCTTTGTCCTCCGAGATTCTAAAGAGAAGCGACGCTGTGACGGCGGCTTCAACGGCACAAATAGTCGCCCTGGCTTTTGCCCGGTTTGCTTTGTCGCATTGTGGCGTAAATGTCAAACAATAGCCCCGTTTTCTGAGTCACATCCCCCCAGCAACTGTAAAAAAACAAACAACGATGAATCACCGGCTTCTTCTCGTCCGTGCGAGGCGTCGTTCGGGGACGAGGAATTCAGACTTTTTGACCAAACCGGAAGTTTCTAAATGAGGCTCCGCATCGCTGTTTGTGCTCAAAACGACGCCCCGAACGCCCCCTCCGACCTCCGTCACCCCCGCTTGATAAGGGCGATCTCGTCTCCACCTGCTCCATCACTTAAGTGTCTCTCGCTCTCAATATGCGTCCGATCGGGAGGCCGAGACTTATTCACACTGCGAGTCGTGAACTCTAACTCTTAGGCCCTGCTTGTTATTCTGATGACACCACGTGGCCACGCCCCTTTTGGATTGTAGTTTTAAAGACTTGCGGAACGCTTAAGCCGTCGACTCTAAAACAAAGTATTGAGTCGGTTATGCGTACACTCATGAGAGCGCAGCCTACATGTGAATAAATCGGGGGGGGGGGGGGAAATACAGCAGTCGTGTGAAATTTATTTATTATTATTATTATTATCTTTATTTAAAAAGGACAGTCAAAACATAAATGTCACCATTCGATGCTCTGGACCAGAGTATAGCTTCAGCTAATTTGCATCTGTAGTCCCTACACACGATGCAAAGTTACAGTACAACATTTTAAATTTAAGAAGAACAAACCATTTAAAAGCAAGTAATAAACACTGTCAAAAGTAAATTATAAAAAACATTAAAAGTAAGTAATATGCTAATAATACCATCATCATTTTGCTCAATGACTACAACGTTGACCAGCTTTCAACTGATGTGTTTATGTTTTTCTTTATTTTAATTATATATATATATATACAGGACTGTCTCAGAAAATTAGAATATTGTGATAAAGTTCTTTATTTTCTGTAATGCAATTAAAAAAACAAAAATGTCATGCATTCTGGATTCATTACAAATCAACTGAAATATTGCAAGCCTTTTATTCTTTTAATATTGCTGATTATGGTTTACAGCTTAAGAAAACTCTAAAATCCTATCTCATAAAATTTGAATATTTCCTCAGACCAAGTAAAAAAAAGATTTATAACAGCAAAACAAAATCAAACATTTGAAAATGTGTTTCCAGGTGTTTCGAGTTAATTAGACGATTCAAGTGATTTGTTTAATACCCTACTAGTATACTTTTTCATGATATTCTAATATTTAGAGATAGGATATTTGAGTTTTCTTAAGCTGTAAGCCATAATCAGCAATATTAAAAGAATAAAAGGCTTGCAATATTTCAGTTGATTTGTAATGAATCCAGAATGCATGACATTTTTGTTTTTTTAATTGCATTACAGAAAATAAAGAACTTTATCACAATATTCTAATTTTCTGAGACAGTCCTGTATATAAATATTAGGGCTGTGAAACGATTACAATTTTTACTCGGGTTAATCACAGGTTTTTGTGGATTAATCATGATTAATCACATATTACCGATATTCTCGGTATATTTTGTGAGAACATAGAGATTTATGACAAAAGACGGATATATACATTTATACATTCTTCTATACAATGGTGCTGCAACTCAGCAGTTATTTAGCAGTTTTCTTCCATATGGAACATTAATACATCTTCATCCTAAACAGAATGTTTAACCCTCCTGTTACCTTTCGGGTCAATTTGACTCCATTCAATGTTTTATGTCGGTGTTCTTTGGGGTCAATTTGACCCCAGGCTGTTTTTCACTGTGTCAAACATATAAGAAATATCAACTTTTTTATTTATTTAAAGGGCTATTTAGGTAGTCAACAAATAAACATAAAGTACCTCACACTTAAACTTGGGAAGCAATATTAATTCTAATAATTTTCTGGAGGTTTTAATTGCTGGGGTCAAATTGACCCCGAGGGTAAAATATGTTAGTAAATGTAAAGGTAACAGGAGGGTTAAACAGAACATTTTTCTCAACCATTAACTCCACCATGATACAATCTAAAGGCCTCTAGTCTTCCTCTAGCAGCTGCTGAGGCAAACTGACTGTGTGGGTTTTCTTCATGAACTGGGCCGTGATGAAAGGGACGGCGGGGACACCGCTGCAAAGCTGAAACCTCACCGGCCCGGACACGGACAGGTGGACAGATTGACAAGTGACTTTTTTTTTGCTCGGTCCCGATGTGCGAGACGGAGATCGATAAGTGTTAACGCGACGCGTAGAGACAGAAATGACATGCTGCTGTGGAGATACGATCAACAACAGACGTTTAGTTTCATAAAAGAACAAAGACGTGCTATAGAGAACATGTCAGGGGGCGGGCCAATCTTTTTAATGTCATGCGATCTACCAACACTACGCCGCGATCGACTGGCAGGTCGCGATCGACGTGTTGAGACCCTGATCTACAGGAAGTAAAAGTCGTAACAAGGTTTCCGTAGGTGAACCTGCGGAAGGATCATTACCGATGAACAGACCGTCTGCATGAGAGCGGACAGAGTTCAGATTGAAGTGGTGCATTGGAAGCTCATTTTGCAAGTGACTTTTTTTTCGTCCAGATGACCAACAACAGAAGGATTGGAAGCTCATTCTGCGCATGCGTTAAATGCGTTTAAAAAAAACTAGTTAAACCTGTAATTTAATTAACTGAGTTCACGCGTTATTTTTCACAGCACTAATAAATATATGTACTTTATTGACATTGCACAATATGTTATACAGCGATCAAAGAACAAGTATTTTCATTTTGTGTGTGTATGTTTCAATCAGATTAAAATTGTAAAGAGGAAAACAGGAAAAATAAATAAAAATAACAAAGGCAAAACTAAATAAAAAATTATAATAATAATGAATAATGAAACACCCACCCACAGACCCACCCCACCCATGGCCTTCATATTCTTTCACAGTTTGCATAGTACAATATTGTAAAACTAAAGTTAAGTATATAGGTTTAGTTACAGTTCGTCAGACAGATAAGGGCAGAGGACCAGATACATACCTTTTATGTTTTTCAGATATCTGCCGAGGACGACACACATAACCGTGGTCCGCCGGGCTGCAGGAGGAGACTGTACCACGTAGAGATGTGCTGACCTTGCGGCCCCGAATTGCAATCAGCGGACCGGAGGAAGCGTCTTTTTTTTATACGTGCAACTCCCCCGGTTTATATATTTCCCAAAAATATTGAGTCATGCGCTCACACACTGTGATTCTCATTAGAGCCTCTCACAAATGTGCGTGGACGCAGTCCGCTCTGTGTTAGCTCTAACACAGATTTACATAGAGACGATTTATCTACTTTTTGAAGTGCGTGCCAAAAGTTGAGAAGTTATGGCTGAAATGACGCGGTTGGGCGGCTCTTCTTCTTCCTCTTCTTCCTCTTCTTCTTCTTCTTCATTGCAAGGATTTATTCATCCCACAGTTGTATTCCCTGTATATATGTTTTTTGTGAGATTGCTGCAGAATGAACTTTAACACATTTGATGAATTTCCCAAAAAGCAAACGATGGTGGTCTCGCCCATATTTCTTTTGAGGCAATTTCCCCCCGAGGGAGGATCTGTGAGCATGGCCAACATGACACGGAGGAAAGATGAAAATGTTTCTTGCCTTGCTTCAGCAGCTCTCCCAAATCAATACGGGAGTAAGTACTTCTCTGAGTATGTTGGAGCACGACTTGCCACGGTCTTTCCATGACTCTATCTGGTGACTAACGGTGGTTCGAGGGTGTTGGTTGCTTGGCGAAGACATCGACACGGCCTTATCGTCACGCTACTCTGGAGCCATGTTGTTCTAATATCCAGTTCCGCCAGCCGACATCTTTTTGTTTTCTCGTCAGCCCGTTCCACCTTCATCACGTCCGATACGGCGTCTGTGCTCGTCATCTCTACCCACGGCCAGGACGAGGCCTCTAACCTCATCGGGCTGCAATGTTTCCCTGAACCGAGACAAAAGTGTTAGTCACAAAGAAGAAGAGCGCATGGGAGAAGTGTTGTCGTAAAGGGAGTCAGCCTTTCGATCGAAGACGATGTTCGATCGACATCCACCAGTCTGTCACATGCAAGCTACAGCTCCATCATGTCGGCCTCATCAGCTGTTTAAACTATTCCAACAGCAGCCAGCGTGAGTATAATGCTTTAAAACGTCAATCCAGAGAGACTCCGAATTACACTCTGCTAATCCAATAAAAAGTCTAAACCGCCAATTCATTGATTTTACTAGCGAGGCCATGCTATACTCTTAGGTAGGATAATTATCCACTTTAAATAGACACTGACTACTAATATATATAATACAGTTATAATGTACTGTCAAAATAAGTAAATATCCTCAGGGTTAATAATAATAATATAACGGAATATGTTGAGCATCAAGGATTTTGCTCTGGTTGCTTCGGGGCGTCTGTGGCTCAGGGGGTAGAGCGGTGGTCCCCCAATTATGAGTTTTATATGAACGGCATCTTACATTTCATCCTATGCGACTCCCCAGTGAACTCTGTGGTGTCCATCCGCTTCCAATGCATTATCATCCCTCTGGATGTACCATCATGTCACCCGGAAGAACGGTCACCTTCCAAAAACCAAGATGGCCAACTTGTACGCTGCCGTCACTGAGTCCGTCCTCGTCCATGACGTGCTGGTACGCTGCTCTCACTGACAAGGACCCAATGCCGTGGATCCCTCACTCTGGCCGGAGGCGGCAGTCCATCAGGACGACAACAACAACAATCACACAAAAAATGGTTTATATCCAACTGCAGCACGGCGTCATCGAAAAATGGAAACTCTACTGTGTAGATTCTTTACAAGCAATTTATTGTTTATTTTCGCATTGTATATTGGAATGCTGTTCTGGTTGCAAGAGAAGGCTGAGATCATGGGTGTCAAACTCATTTTCACCGTGGGCCACATCAGCATCATGGCCGCCCTCTTAAAGGGCCAGTGTAACTGTATAAACTACTCAAACATATTGTTAAATAACTCTCTTTGCATTTGATTTTTGTTTATTTGAGTGTAGAAATATTGTATATAAGAACATTTCTCTAATATTATAACATGAATCCATTTAATTTTTAAACCATTTAAAATAAAAGCGCAGGATATTTGTACATAAGATAATGTTGCTAATATTATAACATAAATCCATTTAATTTTTAAACCTTAAAAATAAAAGCGCAGGATATTTTTCTTCAATTTCTTTAAGAAAAGGGGATCATGTGTCTTTCAGGCCGTCAGGGGCCACATAAAATGACGTGGTGGGCCAGATTTGGCCTCAGAGTGCTTAAATATATCTCTGCTGAAGCCAATCACTTTCCAATCTGTATTTGTAAAATCCATACCGTTGTGTAATTAGATGTACATCTCAGAAGTGTCAGTAATACTTGTTATTGTGTCAACTCTGTAACACTAAATCCGTGTTCATAAATACGTCAATGTGTCTGACTCATTATATCCAAAAACAGAATTGTAAAGAAGAAAAAGAAAACCATTGTCTTATATATTGTGCTCTGCTGTATTCCCACTATCTGAATATATTGTGTATCATGTTCTCTGTTTCTTTGCGGCAAGATTGTGATATGTAGCACCGCACAATGAAAGATTGGTTTGCACACATTTGCCCGCCAACGCAGAAGAAACACAATCCTGGAATGTCTGACTTGGTGAAGGGAACAGGAGACAGAAAATATACAAAAGTATTGTATTCGACTGAATGTTCCGCTTATTACAAACACAAAGGGTTTTTCCCCTAAACCTGCAAGCACTGGATCCTCACCGCCTTGTCTGTATCACCAAATAAATGTGTCAATGCACATGATTTTCCTATGCTGGGGCGTCTTTGTGTCCAACTGTAGTCTGCATCATGGTGACGTATACAGAGGGAAGGCAATGAAACCCAGATACCGAAGAAAAAAGGGAGTGAGCTCTGCGGCATCATGTTTTACTTTTTCCCTGCTCAGTTGCACGGTACATGAGCATTATCAGATTTAGATTATCATCCATCCCCAGATGTTCCCTTTAACACTGGCCCCCACATCCCAACGACTATCAGCTTTACTGCCACCGACCATACCGTTACGTTCGGTGCTCCACCTCTACTGAGAAGCAGAGAGGCAGAAAGGGCCAGTGTGTTCAGCCATGTGTTGGCTTATCGTCATGTGTCAATCAACCCACCCTAACAACATGGTGCACAGATTGTATCCTCAGCATGTTTTAGCCTGTTCCTTATATTTCAATCGAAATGAGATCAGAAGGCATGTTACCCGTCCATCCAAGCATATCCAATGTATTTTTACAGTATGATGTGGCATGGTTATGCCCTCATCATCAAATAGTGCATCCCTGTTGTCAAGCAAAGACAAAAGGTGTATTCAGATGAGGGAATAGAGACAATAGAGTCTAGAGGTTTCCAGAAGAGTTCAGTAGAGTCTCGTGGTTTCCAAGAGAGTTCAGTAGAGACTAGTTGTTTCCAGTAGAGTCCAGTCGAGTAGTGGTTTCCAGTAGAGTCTAGTGGTTTCCAGAAGAGTTCAGTAGAGTCTAGTGGTTTCCAGTAGAGTAGTGGTTTCCAGAAGAGTTCAGCAGAGTCTAGTGGTTTCCAGGAGAGTTCAGTATAGACTAGTTGTTTCCAGTAGAGTCCAGTAGAGTAGTGGTTTTCAGTAGAGTCTAGTGGTTTCCAGAGGAGTTCAGTAGAGACTAGTCATTTCCAGTAGTTTCCAGTAGAGTTGTGGTTTCCAGTAGAGTCAAGTGGTAGAAGAGTTCAGTAGAGTCTAGTGGTTCCGAGTAGAATCGTGGTATCCAGAAGAGTTCAATAGAGACTAGTAGTTTCCTGTAGAGTCCAGTAGAGTACTGGTTTCCAGTAGAACCTAGAGGTTTCCAGAAGAGTTCAGTAGAGACTGGTTTTTTCCAGTAGAGTAGTGCTTTCCAGTAGAATCAAGTGGTTTCCAGAAGAGTTCAGTAGAGTCTAGTGGTTTCCAGAGAGTTCAGTAAAGTCTAGTGTTTTCCAGGAGAGTTCAGTAGAGACTAGTTGTTTCCAGTAGAGTCTACTGGTTTCCAGCAGAGTTCAGTTGACTCTAGTGATTTCCAGGAGAGTTCAGTAGAGACTAGTTGTTTCCAGTAGAGTCCAGTTGAGGAGTGGTTTCCAGTAGAGTCTACTGGTTTCCAGCAGAGTTCAGTTGAGACTAGTTGTTTCCAGTAGAGTAGTGGTTTCCAGTAGAGTCAAGTAATTTCCAGAAGAGTTCAGTAGAGTCTAGTGGTTTCCAGTAGAGTAGTGGTTTCCAGAATGGGTCAGTAGAGTCTAGTGGTTTCCAGGAGAGTTCAGTAGGTACTAGTTGTTTCCAGTTGAGTCCAGTAGAGTAGTGGTTTCCAGTAGAGTCTAGTGGTTTCCAGAAGAGTTCAGTTGAGACTAGTTGTTTCCAGTAGACTAGTGGTTTCCAGTAGAGTCAAGTGGTTTCAAGAATAGTTCAGTAGAGTCTAGTGGTTTCGAGTAGAGCAGTGGTTTCCAATAGAGTCGAGTGTTTTTTTACAATAGGCCCATTAGCATGTCATAGAGCTATCTCGAGCTGCCGATTAGCTTGTTTGAAGTACGCTTACGTAAAAAGGAGTTTTATGTAATTTTTTAGGGATTCAGAAGAAATGTGAACGGTTCCCCCGGATTGTCGTTGTTTGCACCTCAAGGCAACTTCTTAGTCTTGCATGGCTGTGGGGAGTGCCAGCAATGTAGCAGCCTGTTGCACCTCTAGCGTTTAGCCGCGTATCGGGTAGCTTTCAAGGCAAGTGTGAAGCAAGTGGGATTAGAGTCCGTGGCGCTCTGCCAGAAACATGATGGGTTGCCTCGTGTGGGTTGGGAGCAGGTAATTGCTCAAAGTGAAAGAGTTATCTGGTTCCTTGTGGACCACTGCACCAGACTTGTACAATGAAGAAGGAGCTAAGCAAGAAAGCGGAGCTCTCGATTGACCAGTTGATATACCGTACGTTCCAACTCTCACGAGCGTTGGGCAGTGAATGAAAGAATGATATTGCGTATACAAGCAGATTATCCTCCACAGAAGGACCAAGTAGTAGAACTACTGCTCCTTCACACTGAAGAGCGTCCGTTGAGGGAGGGATGTGTTCATGGCTAGGAGGCCCCCTTGACCCTGCTCTGTGGAACAATTGCAGGCATGTTCAAGAGTAAGGAGACCTTCGGGTATGCTCAGGACATGCTATAGGGATTGTCCATCTGGCCTGGGGATCCCTGCATTAGAAGCTGAAAGAATTTATCTAGGGCGAGAAGCATTGATGGTTCACAGTTTGCAACCACAATGCATCCAGAAAGGCAGAATGGATGGAATGGATGGGTGGTATGACAATGGATGGGTGGTATGATAATGGATGGGTGGTATGATAATGGATGGGTGGTATGACAATGGATGGGTGGTATAACAATGGATAGGTGGTATAACAAGGTTTCAAGGACACCAAGATCTGTAAGTATAGAAATGACCAAAACATTTAAATAAAGCTTTTACAAAATAAGCTTCAGCATCAGCAATACTTCTTTTTTATTTCAAGTAATTTAAGGTCTCATGACATGGAACTTCATATCGTTCAATTTTTAACCGGCAAGTCAACCACATTAAGTTTAAAAGAGATTGAAAATTCTAAATTCCACAAGATAATCATCATTTTGTCCGAGGTTCAATCTGCTTTGAGACCAATGTTGTGAACCAGATGAACATATTTCAGATCATATACTATCACCTGTCATTGATGACTCTAGCCATAATGGAAATAAATAAGGGAACAATAGAAAAGGAGAGGTACATGCATGTTTAATAGCAGTGAAGTCAATAAATCTTTGATAAATTCTGGTGAGGTTTGTTGACCTTTAACCACAAGGTGTGTGTTGATGTGATTGTATCAATGTTACACACTTTCTCACCAACTCCACACATTTCTCTTTGCATTAGATGAAATAAGGAAAATGTGGATAAGCGTCGTAAAAACTTCTACTGCACGTATCACATCATCCACAAAACAACCTCCGTAGGAATGTAGTATACCCAGGAAAACATGAAGGTTCTGGTTACCGTAAAAAGGGAAAGAGAAACAATCCACTCACCCCTCATTACGCATTTTAGAATTACTGCTTATCAAAACTCAATGTTAGCCAGTGGGGAAAAGAAAATCGGATTATTCATGAGGCAATCTGTGCGAGAATCATTAGCACGTCATCGGGATACGTTTCCCCATAATTGAGGCTAATCGGATTAGCATCATTGTGTCATTGCTTCAGAGTACCTGTGCATCGTTTCACTGTATTAAATGCTCGATGAGCACATGGAACTTCTTACCACACAGGCGCCCATAGCAAAGACAGTGGAACATGCTCATACTTAGCAAACTGGCACGACGTCATGCTGGCGTCCTCACATGCAAACATAACACAATCTACACACACACACATGTTATCCGTTTTATTTTGTTAGTATTTTATGAACGTTGTGCTGTATTGAAGAAGACTTGAAACTAGAGATTGAAACATTAACAATATTTACGGAGGTAATAAATCGAGACGTCGGGTCATTTTCTCATAGACTTCTCTACAACCGGAGGAGTCGCCCCCTGATGGCCATTAGAGAGATTGCAGCTTTAAGGCACTTCAGCATTGGCTTCCTTGTTCTTTTCCACGATATAGGCTTTATTTGAACCATTGATTTAACATTGGTTTGAGTTGTTAATATTTTGGGATGCTGTAGATTTGTTGTATAACTTTTTTTCATTGGACTATTGAAGAAGATTACTTATTGCCGAGACAAGTTTTCCATGATATAGTCTTGATTCGAATCATCGATTTAAATGTTTGTTTGAGTTGTTAATTTTTTGGAATCCTGTAGATTTTGTAAACTTTTTTCTTTCTCTTTTGGTCTATTCACGAAACTGATGAAAACATACAAATGTAGGGTGGTTATGAAATTTGACGAGAAACTCCATGCTTTAAATCGTCCGTGACATTTGATTAGACCCCATGTGGTCTTGATTCGCCGCAGTCCCCGATGCACGAAAAGTGACATGATGTAATCGCTCGGGAGAGATACACATGAGACACATATATTCCTATTGTGCATGCCCCTCTGCATCGGCGAAGCAGCCAACTCCCTTGACTAGTACTGCAATTTAAAGAGAAGAAAACGAAATCCAGAAATATGACAGGAAGAAATACCGGGGGGGAAAAAACGACAAACAATCTCCAAAAGAAAAAAGCCAGTTTCACGTTGACTGTTGACGGCGGAGTGAGGAATAAGCGAGTCAGCACTTCTTTTTTTTTGTCAGAGTGGCTCATCGCGTCTTGTTGCGGCTCGCAGGCATCGCAGCTCCCCCGAGGCGTACGAGGCCTGTCACGAGAGGAGCAGCTAGAGCCTCACATGTTTAACTGAATCCTCGAGTATACAGCTGCTGCTGCTGAGTAAAAAAAAAACTTAAAAAACATGCATCTGCAACAGTGTTTTTTTGTTCCTTCGGTAATGAACGCGTATTTTTATTTAAATCCAAAGTTTAAGCAGGTTCAACGGGTGAGTTCAAAAGACTCGTACATACTAATTATCATAAATGTCATATTCATTGGAGCCCGACATGTGTTTGCATGTGCGAATTATGTTTACAGGGTGACAGTGTTTTGGGATTATGTGGCGAGGTTTTCTTTCTAGCTATGTGTAACCCGCTGATTGGCTCGTTGAGACAAACGAATATCATTGGCCAATCCAGCACCAGCATCTTAGATGAATATCCGGGTCAAGGCAGGTCACTTCCTGTTTTGATTGCCGTACAGGACACAGCAGGATGTTACATGAGCGACATCCACTAGATTATAGATTCCTTGCATACAGTGGTTAGCGCACTACTGTTGGAACTTGCATCACTGTTAGCTAACGGTAGCCCTGATAATATATTTTGATGAGATAGATAATAATAATAATGTGTTTATATATATATATAATAAGGTTGCCCTGTCTACAATAGGATACATATTTTTCGGGTGTTACACAACTGTTGTGGACATGGCTAACTCCTGTTAGCCTAAGCCGCGTTCACACCAAAAGCGTTGCGAATATTCGCCAGGGGCGGGGCTTATTTCTGTGGCTCGTCTCCGTAAAATATGTTATCATTTCCTTCATCCACCGCGGAAGAACTAACCACTAGTTCTGCTTCATACTTGTTGAGGACATCCCGCTCACGTCTGAACATCTAACGCCCTCGTGTTTGGGTTCATAACATTAATATCATATGAATATATTTATACATGACATCACCCGTAGGCTCACGCAGCTCATTGACTTTCACCGACTACGTCTGAATGACTAGAGCAGCAGCAGTTTCACCAACGGCGAGTTTCACCAACGTCGAGTGTCTCAACGCCGATTGGCTTTCGCATCGATCGCAACCACTGGCGTTTGTACGTTGACTTTGCTTATGGGATCTATTTGCGTGTAAAGTAGAAGAAATGTTACTTTCTTGATCCTTGTTGTTATGAGTTTGTACTCGTAGTTGAATTCCCTTATTGGAAGTGGCGTTGGGTAAACGCCTCAGCTAAATGACATGTCATGTAGATTAAGAGTGCACATCACAGACACTGACTCGACACAACTCTGGTGTCACAGAACTTCTCTGCTTTATTTTTTTTGTATTTCACCAGTTAGTTTTGAGCAATGGAGTCGGCTGGAATCCGACGTCTCTCTCCCCCTGAATGCAGAGATGGGCTTGATTTAGGAGCACAGGATGATCCTCCTGTAAATCCTCATATTTAAAAGTTCCCCCGTGGATTCGTCCCGTAAACATTCGACGGTGCTAACCAAAACGCACTGTGTGTACCCTTGAGGTCCAACAAATTTGTTTCCCAGACCTTTTTTGTTTTTAAAGCGTATTAAACACAGCGCTGTTTACATCCACGACGACCAGCTTTATGGTTTTACGTGCTGGCTGTGGCTCGGGGGAGGGGAGATGAGGGTTGTGGGGGAATCCACCTTTAATCACAAGGTTGGCCCATTCCATCAGTCTAGGGGTTTCCAGAATAGTCCAGTAGTGTCAAGTGGTTTCCAGTAGAGCCCGATAGAGCCCGATAGAGTAGTGGTTTCCAGTAGAGCCCGATAGAGTAGTGGTTTATAGTAGAGTCTATGGGTTGTGGCAAGTGGTTTCCAGTAGAGTCCAATAGAGTAGTGGTTTTAAGTAGAGACTAGGGGTTTCCAGAAGAGTCCAGTAGAGGAATGGTTTCCAGTAGAGTCAAGCGGGAACTGGAACTCTCTTAAACACAAGTCAGTGTGCAGTAATGATTAGAAAATAGAAAAAAGTGTAATATTTAAAAAAGCATTTTGAGCAAGAGCATTTGGATGAATTAGTGTTGACTGAGATTATGGACAAGCATTTGTGCTATTTTCAGATTCATCTCTATATCTTCATAAAAAAAGATTCACATTCAAACTAATTCACACGGTTGAAGAAGGGAAATGATTTACTTTATGAATCACATTTAAACGGAAACATTCCCGTACAAAACAAACTCATTGTCTTCAAGTTCTGGAAGCTAAGAGATAAGAAAAGAAAAGGGCAGCACCTTCAGATGACTCCTCCCCCTCGCTCCTGACTCCTCCCCCATCGCTGCTGATCTGTGCTTTTCTTCTCCTGACCACAGAAACAGATGTCCTGCAGGTTGTCGGGGCTCTAAATGGGTTCTATTGTTGGGGATTAGAAGCGGAGCAAGTGTCCACACCGGGTCGAGGGGTCGGGGTTAGGCAAAAGGCCCCGGAGGTCACCACAAGTCTTGACCTTCTTTTAAATGAGTGCAATGTGATACAGCGCACGGTCAGCAGTGGCGTGCTGAAAGAAGGCCCACATGTTTGATGAAGACCCCCTGACCCCCCCCCCACACACACACACACACACACACACACCGCCTCAGCGCAGCCCCTTCACCCTCCAGGCCACGACGTGTGCCGACAGATAACAACCCCCTGAGGCTTCTGGGTAATTAGGGGATTGTGAGGAAACTCGTTTCGGACCAGGGACGACTTCTTCATGTCCAGTTACAATGGAGAAAATAATGGAGGACAAATACTTAGAAGAGTCTAGTGGTTTCCAGTAGATTCAAGTGGTTTACAGTAGTCCCCAGTAGAGTCAAGTGGTTTACAGTAGAGGCCAATAGAGTCGTGGTTTACAGTAGAGTCAAGTGGTTTCCAGTAGTCCCCAGTAGAGTCAAGTTGTTTACAGTAGAGCCCAATAGAGTAGTGGTTTCCAGTAGAGTCTGGAAACCACTAGAGTCAAGTGGTTTCCAGTAGAGTTCAGTAGAGACTAGTTGTTTCCAGTATAGTCCAGTAGAGTAGTGGTTTCCAGTAGAGTTAAGTCGTTTCCAGTAGAGTCCAGTAGAGTCTAGTGGTTTCCAGAAGCGTTTAGTAGAGACTAGTGGTTTCCAGAAGAGTTCAGTAGAGTCTAGTGGTTTCCAGAAGAGTTTTGTAGAGTCTAGTGGTTTCCAGAAGAGTTTAGTAGAGACTGGTGGTTTCCAGAAGAGTTCAGTAGAGTCTAGTGGTTTCCAGTAGAGTCTAGTGGTTTCCAGAAGAGTACAGTAGAGTCTCGTGGTTTCCAGAAGAGTTTAGTAGAGACTGGTGGTTTCCAGAAGAGTACAGTAGAGTCTTGTGGTTTCCAGTAGATTCTGGTGGTTTCCAGAAGAGTACAGTAGAGTCTAGTGGTTTCCAGTATATTCTGGTGGTTTCCAGAAGAGTACAGTAGAGTCTAGTGGTTTCCAGTAGATTCTAGTGGTTTCCAGAAGAGTTTAGTAGAGTCTAGTGGTTTCCAGTAGAGTTCAGTAGAGTCTAGTGGCTTCCATATCTCAGTTAATTGCTGTTATTTGACAACCAACCCTCTTCAATCAGGGGTTTTGCAAACAAAGACTTGAGGATTTGGACCCCGGTCTGGTAATATTTCTCCTTCAGAGACGTCCATTTGGCATCCCCCGAGTAACGTTTGAATCAAGCATCGTGGAGTCTAAACTCTCACATGTATTTATCAAGGCGGAGTGATACTCGCCACTAATGAGGGACTCCGAGATGTCGTGTCTGGTGTCTCGTGACAAATCCAGGAGCAGATGCAACTCTCTGGTGGAGTCCAGCTCCACCGCACTGGAGGCGGAGCTTCTCCTTTTCCTGACTTAATAATGTCAACACCGGGGCCCTCGCAAAACCAGATGGAGCCACTTTATATATACGTTGGGCTGATTGCGCCTACTCAGGTTTTTATCTCCAGTCTTTTAGCGGAGAGAAGGGGAGAGAGAGAGAGAGAGTGAGAGAGAGCGAGAGAGAGAGGTCTGGTAGTGTATGTACAGCAACATAGCAAAACATACGATAACAACATCAGACAGCACTGTGTTCATCTCCACATATGAGGTCTCTCTCTCTTTCTCTCTCTCTCACTCTCTCTCTCTCGCTCTCTCTCTCTCTCGCTCTCTCTTGCTCGTTCACTCTCTTGCTCTCTCTCGCTCTCTCTCTCTCGCTCTCTCACTCTCTCTCTCTCGCTCTCTCTCTCTCGCTCTCTCTTGCTCTCTCACTCTCTCTCTCGCTCTCTCACTCTCGCTCTCCCGCTCTCTCTCGCTCTCTCACTCTCTCTCTCATTCACGCCCTCTCTCTCTCACTCTCTCTCTCTCTCTCCTGAGTGGAAACATGTGAAAGGAGCATTTGTAAGGTGCACATGGTTACTCAATTACTACGACTACATTAGATCTGACAACACTTTGACCTATAAATAAATGATAAACAACAACAACAATATGAATAGCAGTGGGTGCTGCAGAGCCCCTGGTCCTGTTGCATATGACGTCAATTAGAGACATTTCCCACCCCCCTCTTCCCATTAATCATCTCAGGACCAGTCCCGTGTATCTTGTGGCCCTAAGAAGAAGCCAGACCCTTAGGTTGGAAACCACTGGCCTAAACTACCTATATAGTAAACTAGCGCCTCCTGGACTAATAACACCAGTTACATGCTACTTTAAAAGTTCAGTTATTCACCGATTTTCACAAGCTGTGTTCCACCGATGTGGCCAATACATAGAGATGTACAACACATGTCTTATATATAGATATATTGTGATTATAAACATCTGTTTTTCTGAGTTGTAATTGCATTTATGTTATGTTTATTGTTTACAGTGCTGCACTGAAAATCATGACAATAAGGTCTCCGTGTACTTTTTGCAGCGATGCATTGATTTTGATTAATAATAATTTATAAGACACATACTTTTAGGACCTTTTGTTGATATTTCTGTACTTTGACACTTGAATGCAGGACTTTCACAAGTAATGCAGTATTTTTTATACGGTATTGTTACTTTTACTTCAGTAAGTTTGAGCACTTATTCCCTCAACGCAGCAGCATGTGTTTATCTCTCGCACACGTGGGACCAAGAAAGCGATAGCGATACGTTGTCCTATTTTCTTTTCTTTCATCATCAGGTGTTTGTTTGCCAAAAATGAAGATCAATCCAAGCTGCGCGATAAACAGCACGGACATACTCAAGTCGACCACTAATGACGGCACGATATCGTATGTTGCCACGAGCAGAGTGGGACTAACGTTGAGCTAATTGTGGGGTCAATGTAAGTTTGGGAGGAAAAGATGTGGCTGCTACTGCTGCCACAGGAAGCTACACAATGACGGCCACTCATTTTCTTTAGGATTTTAAATATATTTTATTTATTTTTATTTTTAAAGAATGCGACAAAACATTGAAAATGACAAAACATTTTTTTAAAGAATAATTTAAAGAAATTATCATAAAAAAAGAAATACATACATACATAGATTGTAAATACTTTTTAATGTTCTCTATTTGTTCGACACTCTAAAAACACACACTAAAGACATTTAGCATTGACAATTGGAAATAGACAATAGTAATAAAATAAAAAAGACGTAATGGCACTCATGCACGCTACCAAAAGCGTTGCGAATATTCAGCCACTTAGATTCATCAATGGCGGAGTATCTTATCGCTGATTGGCTTTCGCAACTCGGCATCTGGCGAATTGTTCGGCAAAGTTGAAATATTTAAACTTAAAGTTGAATGAGGCAAATTGTTTCGCGTCATTCGCACAGCCCGGCAAAAATTCTCGTCAAACGCAACGCAACCGTTCCCAACACTTTTGGTGTGAACGCAACATGGTGTGTGTGTGTTTGTGTGTGTGTGGTGTGTCTGTGTGTGTGTGGCACCCAGATGGAACGGTACCATCCACCAAGATTCTTCCTGAACCTCCTAGTTACCACATCGCCTCACCGTCGACCATCCGTAACCATAACATCGGCCCACAAAGCCCAGGAGAAGTCAGTCAGTCAGATTCAGAAGGTTTTTATTCCCCGTTAGAACATTATGGCGTGGAAACCTCTGCAAACAGAAATCTCTTTTATTAATTAAGGTCAGATGTTTAAACATTGAAGAAAAGCTGAGCTATGAAAAAACGAGGTCATCGGTAAGGTCAGTCGTTAGAAGTATAACCACAGATCCTCAAGTCTGTAATGTGATCTGAATATCTTTTTGTTTAAAGAAACCCAGCTTCATCACGCCTTAATTTATGCGCATTGAACTCACCGCAGCAGCCGGTCGTGTTTCTTATTACATCCTCTGGAAACAGGAGCCAATGGATACGTGTGCCCGAACAAACACTCCGGCTGGCTCTGCTTTCACAGAATCAAAGTCGAGGCCGATCTCATCGGACCCGTGTAATATATCTCCCTCCCTCGTCCTCTCGCTCGCTCGCTTTCCGTCACGACCGAGTTTCCGCCGTCACTTTTTTTGACACGCCGTGCGAGCTAAGAGCTGATAAAAGGCTCTCTCCGTCCTCTCCTGCACATATAAACTGTGGTCACCTCATGCGTCTCGGCGAAATTTTCACGGCGGCCCCCATAAATAAAAGGAAATGCTCGACTTCATCCTCCTGCTTTACAAAATCAATAAACCACTTCCATGTACACGGCTTCCAGCACACAGAAGGTCTCTTTCCTTTTTAACTGTGTGGCTCTAGGTATCCTGTGTAAGCTGGTTTTAAAAATGAATGCCTTTTAATTTTTTTTTGGTTTGGTCCCGCTGAATAATTTACTGTGTAATTACATACTCTGTAAAAGCCTCCGTGTCCACTCGGGGACCATTTGGGATCCTCGGTAGCATCGCAGTCACAACCGGAGCTTGAACCAAATCCAAACTCAAACCCACTCTCTAATCACGTACCCCAAAGAACTGGAAGACTCACATCCAGAGGCAACGTTGTGTGTCTGCAGTCTGCTAAATATCCTTGCACCAACAATTGGGGTGTAATTTCTGATTTGCCGCTCTGCCAACCATTTTTTTTTTCTTCTTCTCGTTTTCACTTGGCTAAAACAGCCCCGGGCCGAGACGCTGCAGTGCCTTTGCAAAACATGTATCGTCATTACAGTTGGCATTTAAAACCAGGGTGGAGGGGGGCCTGCTGTCAACAAAATGGTCGCCGTCATGCAGGTTGAAGCATGCTTCAGATTATTGTTCAGGATCTTTCAGAGACTGATATGGCACAAGCCGTATAGGAGAATCTTCCCAATGTTCAGCATCCAACTGAATCCCCCTCCTCCTCTCGACCTGCTTTTGTCGCATAGATCATGGAGGTCTGGATCGTGGTTCATGCCTACTGCCAACTATTAATACACTCTGTCATATTCATTGAATGTGTTCATGTAACTCTGTAATGATTCCTCCTGTACACATGGCATCTATTCTTCTGTCCATCCTGGAGAGGGATCCTCCTCTGTTGCTCTCCTGAAGGTTTCTTCCCTTTTTTCCCTGTAAAAGTTTGTTTTCTCTATTTTGGGGGAGTTTTTCCTGATCCGATGTGAGGTCAAAGGTCAGGGATGTCGTGTGTGTACAGATTGTAAAGCCCGCTGAGGCACATTTTTTCTTTGTGATATTGGACCGTATAAAATGAAGTGAATTGAATCCTAAACACATAGACTACGTAGTACTGAGTGCTCCCCTCCCGCTTTCAGTTCATTGGCGTGGATGTGAACCAAGCGGCGAACCTCCGGTGCTAGAGAAATGAAGCCAATGCCGAAGAGCCAGAAAATCTTTTTTCAAATTTGAGGCCGGCTCCAAAAAAGTGAGCCAACAGACCCACCTGTTTAAAATGTCCAGCAGAAATAAGCATGGGTACAGATCTGGAACAAAGAAAAGGGCATTTGGGTCTCTATAGCTAATATCCCCCCTTTCATGACGACCATTTTTTAAATAAGGTCAAATTAAGTTCGTGGGATTTTTGAATGACAAGTTGTCGTTGGCTGCGAGCTGTCTCTGGATACGAGCTGTTGCTAGCTATGAGTTGTCGCTAACTATGAGCTGTCTCTAACTTCGAGCTGTCGCTAGCTGCGAGCTGTCGCTAGCTGTTGCTAGCTGTAAGCTGTTACTAGCTGCGAGCTGTGGCTAGCTACGAGCTGCCGTTAGCTGCAATCTGTCGTTAGCTGCGAGCTGTCGCTAGCTGCGAGCTGTCGTTAGTTGCGTGCTGTCGTTAGTTGCGTGCTGTCGTTAGCTGCGAGCTGTCGTTAGTTGCGAGTTGTCGCTAGCTGCGAGCTGTCGTTAGTTGCGAGCTGTCGTTAGCTGCGAGCTGTCGTTAGTTGCGAGCTGTCGCTAGCTGCGAGCTGTCGTTGCGAGCTGTTGCTAGCTGCGAGCTGTCGCTAGCTGCGAGCTGTCATTAGTTGCGTGCTGTCGTTAGCTGCGAGCTGTCGTTAGTTGCGAGCTGTCGCTAGCTGCGAGCTGTCGTTAGTTGCGAGCTGTCGTTAGCTGCGAGCTGTCGTTAGTTGCGAGCTGTCGCTAGCTGCGAGCTGTCGTTAGTTGCGAGCTGTCGTTAGCTGCGAGCTGTCGTTAGCTGCGAGCTGTCATTAGTTGCGAGCTGTCGCTAGCTGCGAGCTGTCATTAGTTGCGTGCTGTCGTTAGCTGCGAGCTGTTGCTAGCTGCGAGCTGTCGCTAGCTGCGAGCTGTCATTAGTTGCGTGCTGTCGTTAGCTGCGAGCTGTCATTAGTTGCGAGCTGTCGCTAGCTGCGAGCTGTCATTAGTTGCGTGCTGTCGTTAGCTGCGAGCTGTCATTAGTTGCGAGCTGTCGTTAGCTGCGAGCTGTCATTAGTTGCGTGCTGTCGTTAGCTGCGAGCTGTTGCTAGCTGCGAGCTGTCGCTAGCTGCGAGCTGTCGTTAGCTGCGAGCTGTCGTTAGTTGCGAGCTGTTGCTAGCTGCGAGCTGTCGTTAGTTGCGAGCTGTCGTTAGCTGCGAGCTGTCGTTAGTTGCGAGCTGTCGTTAGTTGCGAGCTGTCGTTAGTTGCGAGCTGTCGTTAGCTGCGAGCTGTCGTTAGTTGCGAGCTGTCGTTGGCTGCGAGCTGTCGTTAGCTGCGAGCTGTCGTTGGTTGCGAGCTGTCGCTAGCTGCGAGCTGTCGCTGGCTGCGAGCTGCAGCTAGCTGCGAGCTGTCGTTAGTTGCGAGCTGTCGTTAGCTGCGAGCTGTCGTTAGCTGCGAGCTGTCGCTAGCTGTCGTTAGTTGCGAGCTGTCGTTGGCTGCGAGCTGTCGGGTGTGCGAGCTGTCGTTAGCTGTGAGCTGCGAGCTGTCGTTAGCTGCAGCTGTCGTGCTGCGAGCTGTCGTTAGTCGCGGGCTGTCGGTACTGCGAGCTGTCGTTAGCTGCGAGCTGTCGTTAGCTGCGAGCTGTCGCTGCGAGCTGTCGTTAGCTGCGAGCTGTCGTTAGTTGCGAGCTGTCGTTAGCTGCGAGCTGTCGTTAGCTGCGAGCTGTCGTTAGTTGCGAGCTGTCGTTAGTTGCGAGCTGTCGTTAGCTGCGAGCTGTCGTCGTGGTGCGAGCTGTCGTTAGCTGCGAGCTGTCGTTAGTTGCGAGCTGTCGTTAGTTGCGAGCTGTCGTTAGCTGCGAGCTGTCGTTAGTTGCGAGCTGTCGTTAGCTGCGAGCTGTCGTTAGCTGCGAGCTGTCGTTAGTTGCGAGCTATCGTTAGCTGCGAGCTGTCGTTAGTTGCGAGCTGTTGTTAGCTGCGAGCTGTCGCTAGCTGTGAGCTGTCGTTATTTGCGAGCTGTCGTTAGCTGCGAGCTGTCGCTAGCTGTGAGCTGCGGCTAGCTGCGAGCTGTCGTTAGTTGCGAGCTGTCGTTAGTTGCGAGCTGTCGTTAGCTGCGAGCTGTCGTTAGTTGCGAGCTGTCGTTAGTTGCGAGCTGTCGTTAGCTGCGAGCTGTCGTTAGTTGCGAGCTGTCGTTAGCTGCGAGCTGTCGTTAGTTGCGAGCTGTCGCTAGCTGCGAGCTGTCGTTAGTTGCGAGCTGTTGTTAGCTGCGAGCTGTCTTTAGTGGCGAGCTGTCGTTAGCTGCGAGCTGTCGTTAGTTGCGAGCTGTCTTTAGTGGCGAGCTGTCGTTAGCTGCGAGCTATCGTTAGCTGCGAGCTGTCGTTAGTGGCGAGCTGTCGTTAGCTGCGAGCTGTCGTTAGCTACGAGCTATCGCTAGCTGTCGCTAGCTGTGAGCTGTCTCTTCTGCTGCGTCGCTGGGGTCCCGCCTCACGTGTCCCTTCCAACAGGACCAAGTGCGACTATATCTATATTAACACCCCTGTGATCAACAACAGTGGTCGAACATCGTGACTGCCCCTCGGCAAAGTTTCCTCCATTCTGAATCCTCTGTGAGCCAATCAAAGCCCAGCCTGTTAGAATCATACCATCGCTGATTTCAGGTTAAAAAAACTGATGTCCCAACATTCAACACTGTCTGTCCTTTGACCCAGCAGATAAGAATAAACTCAATAAAAACTTTAAATGGGATAAATGGAATCCCTCTCCCTCTGACAAACCAGTGGTACTCATTAACATTTGTGGGCTGGTGTTTTTACAGACTATGGGATGGTCTAGATTTCACTCACTGTGAAAATGGGCGTCAGTAAACTGTATGAACCTGTGTGGACCAATCACGTTATTCATTGTTTAAAAAAGAAAAGTTAAATGCATGTGTAGAAGGGGTTCGGCCGATCGATCACGCGATCAAGTAATATGGTGCTTTGAACTCATTAAATATGGTTGTACTTTTGTAGCATTGCCCGTCCCAGTGTACACTTGTGTACTGGTCCCATTGTCTCTGGCACACATCCTGCTTTCAGACCAAATACACAGGGGAATAATGGAGAATATTGACAAAATCTGAGCTCATAATTGTCCTCACAGGTTGGGAAAATAGATCATAACGGATATTCATGGTATGGATATTAGATGTTTCAACTTTGCGTGAATTAAAATTGACCTAGTGTATAGTGTCGTAGTAACAACCTTCCCTCCAGAAAAAAGCACTGGATGTGTTGCTTTATTGGAGTTGCACCTTACCTGCAGCTCCGAAGGTCCAACCCCGCCCTCCTCCTGCGAGCCAAGGACAGCGACTGTTACAATTATTAACCAAACTTTTACATTTTGCACAGCTATGCACTCATTCTACCAACTGACTACACACACACACACAACCTGGCATAAGTATGCTCATATCTGCTTGATCTCTCAGCAGAGTCCTGGTACTGAGGTTCCAACATGCCGTTCATACCCAGAGGTCGGCATACACCCGGGCTGTCCGGTATCAAAGTATTTCGCTTGGAGCCGTTACCGTACTAACGCTGCAGCTGGCACGGGAAAGGGGGCATGTTGGCACTTCCTGGATAGAAGCAGTACTTAGACCCCCCCCCCCCCCCAAAAAAGATCACAGCATCCGTGTTTTCTTTTTCTTTTTCCCCTCGACTGGAGACTTACATTAATTTAGACTTGTCCTTGTAAATGCATGAATGCAGTTGACAGCTGCAGTTTTGCTTCTAGCTATTCTAATGAATAAAAAATAAAAAAGATATACTATATGGAACTAGAGGGCACGTCCGCTCAGTTTTTATATATATATCTTTTCTTGTTTACCTCTTAATTTCAGTCAAGCACTTACAAAATATGTATGATTAATGAGGCTTGTGTTTAACTGTGTATGTGTGTGTGTGTGTGTGTGTGTTTGTGTGTGTGTGTAACTGTTATACACTCCGTGTTCTCTTGAACGGTCGCCAGTCGAGGAATTTGGTTTAATTTACAGAGGAGGAATTCAAATGTTGATCTTAGCGTAGGACATTATGGATAAGTGCGTTATTCAAAAAATTCCTTAACTGACAAATCGAAGACATTGTTTGGATGTGTTTACCGAATTCTTGAGGAGCACTTGAAGTATGATTTGTCACTTTTGAACCTGGCTTCACACTCACACACACATTAACGATTAACGAACAATATGCAGGAGAGAAATAAGGCCTTAAGTACATCATCTGTGGTGTTGAAGGAGAAACCACAAATACATCACCTTTTAACAAAACCCGGCGTTAGCCATTTCAGGCTTACGGTTTTGGCCAGGGACCAGGCCACAAAGCCACTCTCCCCCACCACGCCGCGGTGCTCACACACACACGCCACATCTCTTCGGTCTCCACCATACATTAATAGGCTATAAAAAGACGAGCGCTGAGGATCGTGTGAGGATTTAAACTTTAGCAGCCAGCTTATCTCCATCGGCGGAGTTTCCGACGGCGGCGGCGGCGTTCGGTTTGAGCCTTAGCGCCGTCGTGTCGCCTTACGAGATCCTTGCAGGTTTTTCCTCGCGGGTGACATCGAAAGGTCGATTGGAAAAACCGGCGGAGATCACCGTGCTGTTGATGATGTCTCTATGGCAACACAGTCAACTACGGGGAGGTGCAATCCAAAGTTCAATCTTTCTCACTCTTCAGTAAATGTAAAGGTTATTTTTTCGGCGCTCACACAGCCGAGAACCGACTTCTCTTCCCAGTCACCAAATAACCAGTTTACCAGTTATGTGGATTTCAATTGCTTGAAGGCTGATATACCGATATGAATGTTTTCTATTGGCGCCGTCAATGGCTAATATTCACTGATATTCAATGCGGTCCATTTAAAGTTAAAAGTCATACTCGTAAAAGTCAATATTGTTATTCTCGACTGGGGAATACAAGAGTTCGAAACAGCATTTACACCATAATACGGTGTTAAAGCGCTCCAGATAAGTGAAATAACGTTGGGTTTGGTAGCTCCCTGCAGCAGAGACTGAGTAATAGTCAAATCTTTTCTTTTTCTTTCTTACTTGCTCTCCATCCTGCACGCTCACGCATCCCCGGGGTCATTCTCACACTTTCATGAAACGTTCGCCTCTTGCCGGCGGACCGATTTTTTTTTTTAAATTCCGGACTTTTTAAAATGAAAGAACGCAGTGTGTTCGATTCCTGGAGCCACGCTGTCTGGTCCCCCCCCCAACAGATACACGCACAACAACAACAACGTGTCCTCGGAAATGCGACTGTTTGTGTGTCCGAGAGTGTTTGTGTACGGCGCGCTCCCCAGCTGTATATGTAAAGTGACGACTCGGCGAAGTGGAACAAGACAAATTACAAGCTGCATTTTTTTTGCTGTTTGCTATTTTCCCATCTATGGGGTATTTCGAGGGACATAAAACACAAATATACCTGCCCACACACACACACACACACACCTACATGTGCACAATTGATGACGACCACACTGGCGTGCTCTTTTACGCACACTTTAACATGCAATCAAATGCACACAGGAAGTGGGCGTACATCCACAGCCGTACACAGGCTTTGTGCTCGCGGCACATGAGAGCTCAGCAGCTCTATATTGCTGACATTGTCGTGAATAAAAATTGCTTATTGACTTCTGTAAACAGACTGCTAGTGTTTGGATAAATAAGAAGCAGATAGTGTACAAAATAACGTTAAAAAATTACGTAAACAAATAACGGTACAAAATAACGTTAAAAAAGTAAGATATTGTTGACATTGTCGTGAATAAAAATCGTGAATAGACGCGTTCTGTAAACAGATTGCTGGTGTTTGGATGAATAAGAAGCAGAAAGTGTACAAAATAACGTAGAAAAATAACGTTAAAAAAATAACGCTAAAAAACTTAACATATTGTTGACATTGTCGTGAATAAAAATCGGTAATTGACGCGTTCCGATAAATAAGAAGCAGATAGTGTAAAAAATAACGTTAAAAAAACGTAAGATATTGTTGACATTGTCGTAAATAAAAATCGGTTATTGAACAAAATAACGTTAAAAAAAGGTAATTTAGCTAAACTACTGAATTAGGTTCACACAATATTTTTTTTAATTTGTGGTGAGTCTTCATCTGATACCGACACACTAACACACCTTTTATCTCCTGCTGGCTGTCACCTGTCACTCCAATGTCGGCAACACACAGTACAAACTACACAACGGGCCTTTTTTGGTCGGGTGGACTGGAGGTCAAACACAGGACCATCACCCAGGAGAACCGTGTTTGTGTCCTGTGTGAAACTAGAAGTCTACGTTGACTCTGTCCCAGGCAGAAGGGGGCGGGATGTATGGATTGGTGCATGAAGAGCTCTTAGAGGAGAACATAGTGTCCCTTCAAAGACGGTTACATGCGTACTGCTTTACATCCGCAACTGGAACTTGCACTGGGAGCATATTTCCTTTTGCTGGACGCACCGTTAATCCAACGGCGCTTTAACCGCCGTAATCCCGTTCATTATCGCTGCTCAGGGTAGCTCAGATTTATGTCTCGCTTCTTGCTCTCGTCGTTTGAAAAAAAAAATTATACACCACTGGTGTTGGTTTTGGAAGGAGCGCTGACTCACACCACAGTCCTCCTCTTCCTCCGCTCCGGAGCCCGGCGGCCGGTGAGAAGTCGAAGCCATCGCAGTTCACTCGGTGAAGTTTCCTGCGGCTGCTGGATTAATTTGGAATCTCGTTGTTTTTTTCCCCTTTGCCTCTTTCTGTCAAGCTCTGAAAACAAAAACAAAAAAAAGGAGTCCGATCCAGAGTTTACGGTCGAATGCAAAAAGATGGGGAAGTGATAAGCATGCACGGAGGCGTGTAAGAGGAACCAGAGGAAAAGCCATGGAAATAAATAAAAAAACAGTCCGGATATGTAAACGGTGGTTACGGAACCCTTCGACATCCTCTGTAAACCGACGTGTTTAAAACAATCGCGGCTGAATTGAAGTAAAAAGGAAACACCAAACATCTGCCGTGCTAATGTTGTGGTGAAAACAAACAAACAAACAAACAAAAAAACACATTTCTGAGAACATCAAATCCAAAAATGTCCGCCATAATTAAATGTCATGTAAATGAGATTATGCAGTTACCCAGTCACTAATTCCACGGAGAACACTTTTGGTATAAAACGAATACCTCAGTTGCTCTATTTATAGATGTGTGTGTGTGTGTCCATGCAACACACACACTGTGCTATTACAGCCCTCATGGGGTATTCATCTATCAGTTAGTGTGTGTGTCACTTCTCTGATTTCCCCCCCAAGTACACACAGAGGACACGTGAGTCAGCTGCCCTGTGAGAGCTAGTCGTTGTTAACAGTGCCTTCTAGTGGTCAACTGTGGAACTACCGCGATAGATGAACCCTGTGAAGCCTCACCCTGCATAAAAAAGGCATGGCTTAGGTAGAATTTTTTTTTTTAAACGAGAGCCACGTTTATCAAGCGGTGAGTGGATATGGGAAGGTACGGCCGATACCACTTCCTCTATTACTTAAGGAAGAGAAATCTGCCCCTGACGTAACAGAGATGGAAATAACAGCCCCCCAGGGGGCAGGCCGGGCTGATTTAGAGTGCATGTGCGCTCCAAGAGCGCACACTGAAGCAATCAGGCATCGCTCTACATACGGGCGATAAAATAATAGGGCCCAGTTGCATTTAACTTGTCAGGCTGTTGCCTCGAATCTCAAAGTTCATGACATCCTCCCCCTTGTATTATCTGGTGACATGACTCTCTCTCTCTCAGTGTGTGTGTGTGTGTGTGTGTGTGTGTGTGAGTGGGTTTGGAAACAACAGGTGCTTTATAAAAAGGTGACTTATGGACCGGGGCAGGTCATCTCCACAGGAAAAGACAAAAAGACGTAAATTGGACGAAAACATATAATGAAATGTAATTCTAAATTCCTGCTCCGTCGCTGATGCGAGTGAACATTTCCTAATGAACAATATGGTAAAATAATACCGTGTTAACGAGGATTTTATTTTTTACGGAGAACGAAATAATCGTGATGTCAGAAAATGTATTTTCCTTGAGACTTAGATGGAAGTTCAAGATGCTTTTCTGTGATATGCGCACGTCATCTGGTGATTCAGAACTTCTCTTCTTCTCCTTTAGTGGAAGAAGAGGATCTTTCTGATCTGGGATCTTTTTTTCTAGGATGAATCTCCAGGAGAAACAACTCACTGCACTGTTTTTAAAAAAATTGAAAAAAAACTTGTTTAACACAAACATAAGTGTGTATGGATGGGCGTGTATCTTTATATATATATATATATATATATATATATATATATATATTTACATATATTAAAGAAAATGTGTATGTAAAAAATATAAAGAAACAAATCTTGTATATAAAAAATATAAAGAAAAAAAATTGTAGGAAATAATAATCTAATATTATATATAAAAAATAGAAAAAGAAAAAAAATCTTATATATAAAAAATTGCAAGAAAAATATAAGATTTTTCTTCTTCTATTTTGTATATGTAGTATATATATACATACATATAAATATATATATATCATCTCCCTGTGCTGAGATGTCTGGATGAGGCTCTCTGCTGTTGCCTCCTTGCACCCCTTCAGGGTGAAAGAGCGATCCTCCTCCTCTTCCTCCTCCTCCTCCTGCTGTTGCTGCTCAAGGAGATTCAAGAAGAAGAAGAAGAAAAAAAGAAGAGAAGAAAAAAAAGAAGTTTGGCCGCCTGCCAAGCCGTGGAACAAGTGCGCCTCCCTTCCCGCTGTTAAGCGTATTCATAGTTAGGGGTTTGGACTCGGGCTCGGCTGTTTTTAAAAAGGCTCGGCAGCGCTCCGGTGGATCAGTCTGCGCACGAGAACTTCTGCTGGAGAAAAGTACAGAAACCGGGAAACGGGAGAGGAGATAGAGAGAGAGACAGAGAGAGAGAAGAGAAGAAGACGAAGAAGAAGAAGTTTGAGATTTTTGCGCAAATAATTTTGCTTTTTGCTCTTGCAGAGGACAACATCTCTGAAAGAGAAAGAGGATAGAAACAACAACACAAGATATTTTTAATTTTATTTTTTCCTGTGCATTTCGTTTAAACTCTTTATTTTCATTTTGTTTTTGTTTTCCTTGCAGCAGGGTGCACGCGGCGCCGCGTCCATGCCTGTGCGTGTTTTCCACAGATAGCAACACTCTCTGGATAAAGACTCTTGGCTTTAGCTTTAAAAAAAAAAAAAATCGGATTATCAGACTGAGGCATTGTGCTCATTAGTCCAGTCTCCGCGTGTTTCCCCCCTCCCCCTCCTCCTCCTCGCATTCGAGGTTTTTATGCTCATACCTGAAGAGAACACCGACAATGTTTCTGAGCGCCTGCCTCCTGCTCACGTTTCTCTTGGGGCTGACCGGCTGCTGGGGCTCGTACGTGCCGTGCGAGCCCTGTGACCAGAAGGC
Source organism: Pseudoliparis swirei (assembly GCF_029220125.1). NCBI lineage: Eukaryota > Metazoa > Chordata > Actinopteri > Perciformes > Liparidae > Pseudoliparis > Pseudoliparis swirei. The sequence goes on along the minus strand of NC_079389.1, from coordinate 4,434,255 downwards.
GCTGTCCATGTGCCCCCCGGTGCCGGTCGGCTGCCAGCTGGTCAAGGAGCCCGGCTGCGGCTGCTGCCTCACGTGCGCCCTGTCCGAGGGGCAGGCGTGCGGCGTTTACACCGGGACGTGCACCCAGGGACTCCGGTGCCTGCCGCGGAGCGGCGAGGAGAAGCCGCTGCACGCGCTGCTCCACGGCAGGGGCGCGTGCACCAACGAGAAAGGATACAAGCCGGCCCGCCGGCCCATAGGTAAGACGCGCACCGGCTCGAATGCATTGCCTGGAGGGTGTGTGTGTGTGTGTGTGTGTTCGGAAAGCGTCGTCCAGGCTGGGGACAGCGGTGTTCCATCATATAGTGTCCCCCGGGAGAGGATCCACTGCGTGCGGCTGTAGCGGGACATCAATAAAAAAACACCTTCGAGAATCTCGTTGTTTTTTTTAGATTACATTATTCACATCATATATATGTATATATATATTATTTTTCTGTTGCCACATCCAGGTGGTGCCTATTTCTCCCCAGGTGTGTGTGTGTGGGGGGGGGGGGGGGGGGGGGCACCGTTGTAGAACAGGAGCGCTTGTTTGACAGATGGTTTGAGGTGCCGTCTGATTATCTTGGAGGGGCTTAAATGCTCCACCTCTCCGCGTGCCTTGAATGTACCTTCGGCCGCGCGCAGTGCTCCCGCGTGGATAAAGGGGCTGTGTAGCCGCACAGTGGCCGGAGTCTTGGCACAAGGTGGGCCGTGCGCGCGCGCAGTGCGCAGGTTGTTATCTGTCTTTATTTAAGCCTCCGCGGCGGAGGTGACGTGTTGGCTGTCAAACTAAAGACCACTTCAGTTTTATCATAGTTCCTTTTTAAAATATTTTTTTTACGGTTGCGCGAATTATTCAACGCATTCTTTCCTCTCCAGAGGTCTCACGAGAAAAAGAAAAGTGGAAAAACGAGTGGAAAAAAACTTTTATGAAAAAGGGGGTTTGTGCACGACTCGCCTCCAGTGTTGCCAGGTCCGCGGTACTTTTGAAGTGTTGCCGCGGGTTGAATTTTTTGTCCGCTGGTTCGGGTAGACCTATTTTGCATGCAAATTACATGAATATCTTTAAATAAAAAGCCATATTTTAAATGAAATAATTTATTGATACCCAAATCCTACCGTAAACTTCTTTTAATGCTGGCATACTAAACATTTGGTGTTACTTTGTAGATATTACAATACATTTGGCAATGATAGCAATGCTGTTGGACTTTAAAAGCAGTGTATATGGTTTGGCACGGGCATATTTTGAGTTCTGATATTGGGCTGGTTTTTGGGCTGGTTTTGACTGGCCATTGGGCTGGTTTTGTCACACAGACCTGGCAACCCTGGTCGCCGCCCTTTGATGTCCACCGCTGCAACAAGTGTCTCGCGCATTGCGCGTTTTTTGCCCGTGGTGTTTTTCCGCCTTTTTTATAAATGACGGAGCCGCGCGCGCGACGCAGCCGCTCGTCTGTGGGAATATGAAGCAGACCCCGGGGTGAGCGCGTGTACATGTTGGAGAATTATAAAAATAAGAGGGTTTAGGTCTGCAGGCTAAAGCTAAAGAGTATGCGTACAAAGAGATGCAGCTTGGGGGGGAAGAGATAGAAAGAAGAGGGAGAGAGACAAGAGAAGGGGGTGTCTATGGTTTAAGGTTTTCCTCGCTGTAGGGGGGGGGGTCTCAATGGTTTACGGTGTTTCTCTAGGGGGGGGGGGTCTATGGTTTAAGGTGTTCCTCGCTGTAGGGGGGGGTCTCAATGGTTTACGGTGTTTCTCTAGTGGGGGGGGGGGGGGTCCACTGTCACTCAGAGAGTTTCAGCAGCTTGTCAACAACCAGATAAGTAGGTGGTAACCACAAAGGGTTTGGCCCCGCGCCTCCTGCCATAAAGTCGGCTGCCACTGGGACTAATTTTTTTTAGGCCGTTGACAAGAGTCATTAGGCCCGAACACCTCGACGCTTAATGACATCACAGCTCCAGCGTGGTCTGTTCCCCCACAATGCAACAGGGTTGTTTTTTGAGGAACCTCGCATGCTCTGAGGATAACTTTGCTTCTTATTGGGCGGGGCTGCGGGACGGGCGGGCGGGCGCACTTTCCCTTGTGATGGTTGTGAGCGATGACACCCTGGGGCGATTGTGTGTGTGTCTCACTCTTGACACACACACACACACACACCGTTTCTGGCTTCTTTTGTGTGCCCAGAGGTAATCAGAGCATCTTTTCCTGCCTCTGGCACTGCAGCCGCTGCACAGTGATCAGAGAATGCCTCTCTCTCTCTCTCTCTCTCTCTCTCGCCCCCTGCTCTTGAAGGACCTTCTGTCAAACACTCGGTGTGGACCGGGGTACCTCATGGTTTTTCCTGCGGTGCGGAGTTGCAGCTGTCAGTGAGCTCGACCAGCTGAGCGAGCCAAACACTCGGGGAGGAGTAGGAGGACGAGCTCGAGTGTCTGCAGCCTGCTAAATATTGACCGGGGGCAGCCAAACAATGGGAGGGAGGGTGAGAGTAATCTTGGCTATCCTATCCTTGGTCCCCCCCCACCTCCCCCCAAAATTAATTCACGTCTCGATCCCAGGGGTCACACAGGAGGCGGTGTGTGTTTACTCTGACTTTGTTAGCCTCCCCCCCCCTCCCCCGAAAGCTCGCCAACAGATAGCAGAATGCCCCCAACCACCTTCGTCCTTCAAGCTCCTTCAAGGGCCTCGTGTTTTTAAAACGGATTGCTCGATGCCAAGAAACAAAAGATGATTATGGAGTGGTTCCAAATCCAAAATACTCACACCCACACACACACATGTATATAAATACGATGCCCGCGTATTAGCATAGCAACAGGAAACCCGGTGCCTTCGCTGTACGACTTGTAATACTTAGCATTCGTGTGGCGTTCCGGCACTTTCGTCGGTAGTCTGGGATTTTATTTGTATTTTTTGCCCGTCGTTCCGGAATTTACGATCACGATCGAGTCGTAGCGGAAAACGCAGACTTCCGACGCCTCGCGGTCCCCCCCCACCGGAAAAAAGACACCTCGTGGCGTAGAAATCGCCGCGTACAGAACCACTCAGTCGTCAGGTATTTATGTTTTTCGCTTTTTTTTTTACGGAACTTTTCAACTTTTAGAACGGCCATCTGCTTTTTTTCTCCCCCCCACAGCTGGTTACCGGCTCGTAGAGCCACAGGAATCAAAGCGCCGGTTCTCTCCCGGCGTATATACACTGATGCGAACCAGCGACCAGTGGGGTGGGGGGGGCGTCAGCCCGTGGACGCTAGCGTGCTCGTGCAGACATGCCGCGGCGGATATAGCCCCCCGGGGTCACGTGTGGGCCGCAGCTGCCCCAAAGCTTCGTGACACGGAAAGCAAAGGACAGACCGGACGAGGCTCTCTGATCCGTCTCACCTTGAGCCTCCGAGGCGATGCGCGGCGACGGCTTAGCACGCCGCGACCGATCCCGACGGAGGACGAAAGAAGTGAAACTGTAAAACTCTCCAGCGGTGCTCGTGCAGCGCTTTGGTCGGCGACACCGACAGCCGGCCGGCGGCAACAGCCGGGAAAGAAATGAGTGTTTTGAGTCTTTACTACGCTGGAAAGCCGTGATCTCACACGGTTACACGCTCGAGGAAAAAAGGAACGGGAATTGGCCTTCTGGGTTTTCTTCAGGATTTTGGGAAACAATGGAGGCTCCGGGGGGGGGGGCGGGACTTCCAGTTTCTTGGGAACGCGAGGCAACAAAGCGAAAGCTTTTTGGTTTCGTGCTTTGTGGGGAAGCTCATCTTTGGGACACGCACACAACAACAACAAAATGTGCTTGGGATAAAAGTGGCAGTGCATCCAATCCTGCACACGGCTGGGGAGTTCAAACACCTGGCAATTGTCTTGCAATGATGGCGACCCCCCCCCCCCCCCCAAATAAAAGAGTTTGCGCCTGTCCACACAGCTCGTCGAAAAGAAGCCCCCCCTCCCCCACCTCAACCTCCCCCTTCCTCTCGTGGGTCCTGCTTCTGTGATTCATAATTCCCTTTCGAATTGTCCTCGCCTCTATATTTATATTCAGACCGGGGGTCATTCAGAAAAGCAGGAAACTTTTTGATTGCCGTGAACATATTGTGCGTGCACACGGCAGCGTGGGAAGAGCGGCTTCCTGTTGGGCTTTTTGTTTACGGGCCCCGGCTGTTCTTATCTTATCCCCATAACAGCGTTTCACCACGGTCATGCTCACTATAAATAAATATATATTTATTGATCTGCACTTATCAGAGTTTTATGACCCATAATTCCCTTTCTGGCCACATGAGCTCTGGTGAGTGCACGCCTCCTCCCGCTCGGCTCAATAGACTGCAAGGTCATCGGGCCGTGGCCTTCAAATATTAAGTAGTCTGCGGCCTGAGGATGGTTTACTAACGCTATACAGGCTCATTTCTCCCCACATTATCTTGTCGTCCCCCCCGTTGGGATCAGACAGCGGTTCTATTCACGACACTTAAACATCTCGTAAAGACGTCATTTCAGATGCGCCGAGATGCACCGAACCCAAAAGCGGGACATTTTACGGCTATCTAAATGGTGTTAATATCGTCTGAAAGATTCCGGGGTGGGGGGGGGGGGGGGGGAAGCTTATCTTTCATTCTTGGACCCGGTTGCCTCGCAAGAAATGTTGGATATTCATGAAGCATAATTGTGTGCAGATGTTAATTTTTTAAACGGAAAAGTATCAGTTGCACCTCCTTTGGCAACTCCGCTGCTCTCGCCCTCATGAAATCTTAAATGAGAGAGAGAGAGAGAGAGGCTCAGCTGAATGGAAGAGCTGCACATGACTCGGTTCACTTGGCTCCGGCCCAGCGTCTTGGCCGAGTTTCAGGAGTTAAACATCGACCCGTAAGCCTCCTTTACAGGCCGGGTATCCTGAGCATGGGAAGAAAAAGACTTGGGTTCTTGTGGCTGCCTCCGAAGAGAACCCTCTCCAGAACCGATGCAGCACACCTCTCCAGAACCGATGCGTTCGCTCCGTTCTAGTCGATGTTGTGAGGAAGGAAAAAAGAAGTCGAGAAGACGCCGTCGCCTTCACAATATCGATGACATTTGCAGTTTGAAGAGAGACGGTTCAGAGTTACCGACATGAATATAATCGATGGTCCTCTCACATGAATCAAGGATGCACAGAAATAAAAAAACACAGCCCACATTTTCTTGCCAAATATGTGGCATTTCAATTAAGCACCCTGAGAAGATGACCAGGGCAGGAAATGGGCGTACATCAGAATGCCGGTTTGACGTATTTATTAATAGCGAGTGTAATAGCCTCGTCGTCTTGAGCGGGGGATGGGGACGTATCTAAAAACGCCAAAAAAACCGAGGCCTTGCCAAGTCATGAGTTTGCGAGATTAATTTCAAAGAGGAACAGCAGAAGCCAAAAGACCCTGATTCTGGTAACCCCCCCCCCCCCCCCCTCCGAGCCTATTCTCTCTCGTATACAAGTAGGGAAGTTGATTTGTCTCCCGGCGGCAGCAGTTGGCCCGGCAACCCGCGGCCAACATTCCTCTCTGGTTCAGCGCTCCCGGCCCCCGCGCGCCACGGCGGGTTTCCTCGTCGGATAAATATAACCAGGGTCATCCACTGGCACCGTCTCGTCAGGCCAGTCCCCACAATAACTCTGTACTTATGGGACAGCTCAGCCAAATGTGGGTGAGGTGAGGGGGGAAGGGGGAGCTCAGGGCTTCTTTCTGTGCCCTCAAAGAACCTCTGGCTTGGGGGTCCAGGCTTAAGAGGCTGAGCCCCAAACATAGGAGAGGAGGGAGGGGCGGGGGGGTGGGTCTTCTAGGTTAAGGATAAAGGACCTCAACCTGTGAACATCCTATCAAGAGTCTACAGTGCACCCCCTCTCCCCCCACACACCCACCCCCTGAAGCCAAAATGACATCTAAGCGAGCAACCCAATTTCCTCAGGCTGACATTTTGAATCCGTTTAACGGAGGTGCGTCGCTGTACAGTTACGAGGCCTCGGCGCCCCCTCGGGGGAAGTTTAGCGGTCCAGCTAACGCACTAGCAAAAAAACGGTCCTGGCACTGCGTAGACGGCCGTGCGGTATTCGCGATACTGTATCTACAGTCTGTCTGACCTCGGCTAGCTTTGAGATCAACGCGGATGTGATGCATCAGAGACGTTACAAATACATCTCTTGTTCTTATGGACGCAGATTAGAAGGAACTGGCCTCGCACGACGGGACGTTGTCGGATTACTTTTCTATACTTGTGTTTAACGAGGTTGGACGTCGGGGTTGGAGGGAGCTTACGCTTCATTGGCTGTTGATCGGAGGTCCAGCCCCTCCCTCCCCCCCCCCCTATAAACACACAGTTCGGGGCGCAAATCTGGTGTTGTATTCACTTGGGACGGACTGGCAAGCTTAAAAAAATGCTGCAATATGCAGATAGCGAATGATTTACGTATTATTCATTTATTTCAGTGACTGTAAAATGTTGCAATCGTGTATCTACAATCTAACGGTTCCTTGTAAATACTTAATTATACGGTTACGATGACATCACTCGGTACGGAGACATTTGACATTCCTGAATTTTTTTAATGTTCATTTTTAATGCTCGTTTTAAGACGAGTTTCATCACGCAATGATTCCAGAGATTAAATAAACAAACTGGGGGGGGGGGGGGTAGCGCAATACTGATTTGTTTAACTGTATCCCCACGGGGGGTCTTTTTAAATATCACTTGACCAACAATGGATCCACACATCAGACACAGATGTCTCACTGTCTTCTATCTTGCAGTCATCTCAATCTGTCTGATGAAGGATAAGCCTCAGTGTGTGTGTGGGGTGGGGGGGGGGGGGCAATACCAGGGCCAAGACTTCATTTTTTGTGCAGCACTTGTACGATCCACTTAGCAACTTTAGAGATGAGTTGGAGTTGAGAGACGAATATTCACACAAACATTGCTTGGTTAGTGACGAGCTGCTAGAAATAGAGGATTCTGGACTCTACGAAGCCATATATATATTTATATATATATATATATATATATATATATATCCCTCAGGTGGAGGTGGAGACCAAAACAGAGTGAAAGATAAGAGTTATTAGATAGTTTTGTTACATTTGCTGCAATGCTGACGAATGCTGGTTGAATGTGTGAAGACGCCGTAGTTTGCCGACATGTATTTAGAACATCTTCACATCGTGATAATCTGGCCATTCTATCAACTCCGTTTGCACTTCTCTTATCTTCCAGCAGAGGGCAGGCACAACTTGCCAAACATGTTCTCTCACTTTAGGGTTTTATTCCATTGTTTTTAGAAGAGTTGACAATGAATACCGTGTTTCTGTGTTTGCAGAACGCGAGTCTCGAGAGCACGAGGACGCCGCCGCCGCCGACATCAAGGAGGAGATGCAGCAGGCCAAAGTGCCGCTGCTTCCCAAAGACATTGTGAACAGTAAAAAAGTCCACGCGCTGCGCAAGGAGCAGAAGAGGAAGCTCGGCAAACAGCGCTCCATGGGCTCCCCCATGGACTACTCCCCTCTGCCCATCGACAAGCACGAGCCCGAATTTGTAAGTTTGATTCTGTCTGATCTTTAACGCTACCGCGTGGAGAATGTGCACGTTTCAGGGGTCGTATCCAAACCTTCATCGTTATAGACACTACCATTCAAAAGTTTGGGGTCACACAAACTATTTCTTGTTTCCATGAATACTCACACTTTTATTCATCAAATTAATTGCAAAATGAATAGAACATATAGTCAAGACATTAACAAGGTTAGAAATAATGATTTTTATTGTAAATATTAATGTTGTTCTTCCAGCTTGTGGCTCAAAGGAAGGCCAGTTTTATAGCTTCTCTCACCAGCATAACTGTTTTCAGCTGCGCTCACATAAAAAGGATTTCCAAGGGTTTTCTACCCCTCCGTTAGTCTTCTAAGGCGATAACACAATGTACCATTAGAACACTGGAGATGGGCCTCTACACACCTCTGTAGAGACTTCATTAAACACCAGAGAATAGTCATTTACACATTAACTATGTAGAGAGTGTGTTTATGATTAATTTAATGTTATCTTCACTGAATAAAACAGTGCTTTTCTTTGAAAAATAAGGACATTTCTAAGTGACCCCAAACTATTGAACGGTAGTGTATATATCTTGATGCACTTTTAATTTGAGTTTGAAAACCGAGCAACCTTTGTGACCCCCGCGCTGCTGTCTCACCGCTAAAGGGTCCATGCAGGAGGAAACTGGACGGCATCATTCAGGGGATGAAGGACACTTCTCGTGTGATGGCTCTGTCTCTCTATCTCCCAAACTGTGACAGAAAAGGATTCTTCAAGCGCAAGCAGGTGGGTTTTGCTGAAAAAGTATCAAGGATATCTTGCAAATTATACTCACGATCATTCCAAGTAGGGTACTGAACCTTTTTAAGGTCACTCCAGTGGATTCGCTAAAAAAAACAGCAACAGTCATTTATTTCAAGAAACTTTCAATAAACCATGCCTAACGTGTCACTGAACTGTCAGCATGAAAGTTGTCCAGACACCAATATGGGGATTGGAAATGCTTCCAATATGGCCGCTGGGTCAGGTGTTGGCGAGTACACAAGTCTAAGCACCGAGCCGATATCACGTTATCGTATAATTTAGCATCTAATTTTTTACGCTGCACAGGAAACACGCATGCTAGCTGCATTGCCGTCAAAAACTATTGATCTTTCCGACTTTTCTAGCACGATTTAAGCAATTTGGCAATATTTTGCGCCAATAAACTGTCATGATCCGAAGTTTTTGTGTCTTATTTTGAAGTCCCCGTCTCGTGTCCTCTGTTTCCCTGCACTTCCTGTCCCTGTGATTGCTAGCCCCGCCTCATTGTGTCCACCTGTGTCTCGTTCCCCTGTGTCCAATCACCTGCACCTTCCCTATTTAAACCCTTTGTGTCTCATTCCCGTGTTGGTTCGTACCGTTTAGTTTGTGTCTTTGTTAATGTTTAGTTTGTGTTGGTTCTTGACCTGTTTTGAGTGAAGGATTAAATGTTCTGTGCAAATGTTTTTGGCATTTGGGTCCAATCTGTCGCTGGCTACGAAAACCTGACATAATCTACTTATATAAAAGTTCAAGAATTGGCAATGCTGCAACCGTTCCCCGACTGAGTCATTTTTTGTTTTCTTAAGACGTGCAAATGAAATATTCTGTGCCACTTTCTGGCGTTGGGTACACCTTTTCCAACTACCACGTCTCGCTTCCACCAAAACCATAACCCTTGTTTTCTTGCCCCCGCAGTGCAAGCCGTCTCGCGGCCGCAAGCGAGGCATCTGCTGGTGCGTGGACAAGTACGGCGTCCAGCTCCCCGGGACAGACTACAGTGGCGGGGACATTCAGTGTAAAGACCTGGAGAACAGCAACAGCAACAACAACGAGTGAAAAGACCCCCAAGCCCACTCCCCACTCCCCCCCCCCCCCACCACCACCCATTTAACCGCCCCGTTACCCGGGGCCCATGTCTCCTCTCTGAATCACACCCGTGTGCTCCACCCTCTCCATTGGCTTCGAGATTTCTGAACATTTCTGGGGGGGGAAAGGACAAAAAAATCAACAAAAACAAAAATGAAAGGCCAGGCTGAAAAAAAGACACCTGACTATTGCTCGTGTGAGGCGGACCCCTCTGGCTTTTGCAAATCCATGAAAAAATATATACGCACACGATGGATATAATTTTGTATTGACACTCGTACGACGTAAAAAACGACACAAAATCAAGTGTGAAGAAAATCCCAAAAAATTATCAGGCACATCGATTTGAAAACAGAGACGTGTTTCTTAGGCCGTGGAACACGGCGCCACTGTGGAACTGTTGATTGGCAAAAAAAAAAAAAAAATTTGTTTTTGTTGTTGTCGTCCGTTTTCCAAAAAAAAACAATAGATAGGGATATGCTGTAACAGTTGACTCTATCTGGATACGTGGTTTCTGTCAGAGCACTTAATGAAGAGGAGGAACCTGCTTAGATATATGTGTAAAATGATGCATGCATGAATGTGTGTGTGTACAGTGTGTGTGGTATGTGATGGAGCCTATTCCAAAAAAAGAATGGCCTTTTTTTCCCCCTTCTCTTGTTGGATTTTTGTCACGAGTAACGCTGGCGCTTGACGTGGTCTTCGGGCTGGCCTTCTCTGTAACCGATGTAAAGACGCGCCTCGGGACTCGGGAGCGTTTATTAAAAAAATAAAAATAAAAAGGTGGTCCCGGATGAACCCATCTGCGTAAACTCTTCGATAATGTAGCTAGCCTGATATGCCAACTGTGCCTATTTTAAACGGACACTGCCATGAGGGGCGGCAGAGAGCTCCGAGCCTTGGGACTCAAGTTCCGAGTCCCGTCTTTTTTCGAGTCGAGCGCGTAATCAAAACTCAGCCAGTCGGCCCCCCCGTCGCCTCTCGGATTCTTGTCGTGTGAAGTGTAGTTTTTGTACGTTTTTCTTTTGTTTTTTTTCCGTTTGCGCCGTTTACTTTGCCTTCAGTAAAGTAAAGACTGCCCGACTTTTTTGAGCCATGTTCCTTTTTATCGAGTGGTTTCTCCCCTCAGTACCTGCTACTACAGTGTAACCACCTGTGTATTACATTACTTTTTTTTAAAAATAGTTATTGAATGTTTGTTTTTTTGCCTGTAGAAAACATAGTATGACAACAATGTAATTGTGCTTGGAAAAAAAGAAGAAAAAAACACGATTTATTAGCCCGTAAAGTTCCTCGTAGCCCCCATCAGAATGACCATGAGGGTCATTGGGGCTACCGGGCCAGTCAAAAGAAGCTAACCCTCTGGAAGCCTTCCGCTCACATGCCTCCTCCAGGTGGTACATCTAAAGGTGGAGCATGATCACAACTACAACAAGGTTACAGGTTATACAACAGGGTCATTTTAAAGTTGAGTTTCTTCTCTCTGTGTGCAAGTCACAGTGCCTTCCTACATGCAATTACATTTAAACAGTGACGTGAAAGTGAACTGGGCAATTTTTTGATTTTTCAGACAACCCCCCCCCCCCTCCCAACCAAAAATAGAAAATAATCAGGAGTTCAACGATCATACATTTTAAGCTATGATTCATGCTAATGCATATTGCCAGAGAGGGGAAGCCAGAGGATGTTTTTGTAGGTAAATCAAACCACGTCCTCCCAAAAGAGAAATGCATCCTTAAAGGCTTCCGGGTTGTGAGTATATATATATACGGATATATATATATATCCGTATATATACATGTATTACCGAGAATCCTCGCCCCACTTCCAAACACGAAAAATCCCCACTACCACTTTCGAAGAAAAAAAATAAAGCAGCTTGCACTTATTTCAGTTACTCACTATTGATATTGACACACAACGGCATCCTAAGATGTGGTTTCACGAAGTTTGTGGAACGAGAAAAAAATATATATATGAAAAAAAAGAACAAGAAAAAAAAAAAAAAACTGCCACAAAAGCTAAACGTTGCGTTATCTTTTGCGCTCGCTTTTTAAAGGTGGAGCTTCGAGGTAATATTGTTTGTCGACAGGGGCTGTGCAGCCCATGCCCCGGGACCTCCGATAACGACGAAACATCCTTTAGGGAGGAATAGAATTTAAAAAAAAAAGTAACACAGCAGCTAGAGATGTTCTCGTGGCCAATTGCACAGAGATGAGAGTCGAGAAGGAGATAAAGGAGAGAGAGAGAGAGAGGACGAGGGAGCCGCGCCATGGGCAGTGGTCATAATCAGGGCCTAGCCACTCCCCCCCCCCCGGATATGGGGGGTCACCAATTGCATGACATTAGATTACAGTTAGAGAGACAGTCACCGGGAGTCACGGATATCTGGGGAATGCAATACGGGAACGAGGAATTGAGTATCACTTTTTAATTTGGTACTATATACTATATATCTGACATTTGGGAATGTTCACTGTCTGGGTGAATACTTCAATGTTCCAGGTATTTCTCTACTTCCTGTTTTTGCGAGTACCCACTTCCTCAGGTTTCACGTCTCCTACTTGGTTTAAAAAAAAATCATATTCACTTTTCATAATTCAGTAGCGCAGTAACGACAGTACAGCATTTTTTTTTTTCCTGAGTACATAACACTTTTTCCAGATGTGACGAGTCGACACAATTGGGTTTTCCATAATTCTGGTGTGTTCACTGGCTTGTGAAATGGACCCATCGGTGGCAAGGAGGACAGTGGGAAATAAAAAAATGATCAGTATTTGGAACTACATGAAAAAAAAACAGATGAGAGAAAAAAACAAAAAAAATCTCAAATTATTAAAAGTGAATATCACTGTGTAATATTTATTCAACTTGTAATTTATGTACTCTTTTTAACCTTTGTCTTTTTGTTTCTTTTTTGTTATGACAAAGCATTTATTTAAATAAAGTTATGTATTCATTTAAACACTCTTGGTGAGGCTTTCTTTTTCATTTCTATTCTACATTTTCCAATTTGCCAAAATGGCCGCTTTGACACTTCTCCTTCACTTTTTTCCCAAACTTTTCAGAGAGAATGTTATCATATTTTTAAATGATTTGTGAGAGTTTTAAACCTTTCAACTGCCTCATTCCAAACATATAACCATCCTGGACGTGCTTTTTTTTCAATTCGGACCTGACATTTTCATATTTTTTCTGTGTGCCATCTTCATTTACTCTTACCCAGTAACATATAGACTGATATGTACACATCTGAAGAGAAAAAATGTTTATAAAGAAAAAAATGTAAAAATTATTAAAGTAGCCCTAATGGTTGCAGAGATACAGCCTTTTTAGTTTGGGTGTGCAATTTTCAGAGCAGAAGCCTAAAAAAAGCTTGGTGCTGAAAAGTTTAAGAGGAGCGAGGAGACACGAAAAAAATGGCTTTTGGAAAAGTTTGGAGTCACGTAAAGCGCCGACTCATCTCACGAGGCACGAGCTGATAAACCTCTTAGGCCACATTTACACATAGCCGGGTATTTACAGAAACGAAGATTTCTGCCCCTCCGTTTTCGAAAATAACGTCGTACACACAAGGTCGTTTTCAAAAAAGTTTCTGTTTATATGAACCCGCATAAATACGCCCCCGGGCGCCGTCATAACTATGCCAAACCTGTAGTCGGCAGTGTAACGAGAAGGATAAAGACATGCAAACCAATCAGAATTCTCAAGACTCGAGACATCCGAGGAGTATCCTCATGTCAAAGAGGAAATAACTCGGGCGCACCTGACAACGAAAATGAAGGCAGTCGACACTGGACGTAGGAGCCAGTGTTGCCAGGTCCGCGGTTTCCGCGGAATTGGGCTACTTTTAAAGTGTTGCCGCGGGTTGAATTTGTTGTCCGCTGGTTCGGGTAGACCTATTTTGCATGCAAATTACATGAATATCTTTAAATAAAAATCCATATTTTAAATGAAATAATTTATTTATACACAAATCCTACCAAACTGACTCCAGATCAGCACGTACACATGGATATTGGACACGTCCACATACACACACTTTAAAAGCAGTGTATATGGTTTGGCACGGGCATATTTTGAGTTCTGATATTGGGCTGGTACACACAGACCTGGCAACCCTGGTAGGAGCGGCCAAACTAACTGTAAACATAGGTCGCTCACATGACGTGAAGTATTTTTAGTCGCATACTGTGACGTTTGACAACCTAAAACTCCGTTTGACTTAGTTCACACGCAAACACAAAAACGGAGTTTTCAGAAATCTCCACTTTGGCCGGAGTTTTTAGAAATGATCGTTTTCCGTGATAAAACCTCCGTTTTTGTGTAAATGAAAGGCCAAAACGCATGAAAATATATGCGTTTTCCCATCGTGTAAACGGGGCCTGAGACGTACGTCTGGCCGTACCAGGATCTCATGCAGCAGGATGTGACTTTAACCCCCCACCCCCTCCCTGAGGGGCAAAATCACCTGGTTTTCAACAACACCGTCAAAAGGTTGCACAGGAACAAGGAAGTCATTTTTATCATGAGTTTGAACTTCAACGGTGGTGAAGAAGGGATTCATAGCCCCGCGGGAGGGGGAATAAAACTACTACTTTTATCACCACTTAAAAGCTGAATGAACTCCTTGTGAGTAAATGTCCATTCATTAAGACACACACACACACACACACAGTGGAACGTAAGTCTGTGGACGTCTGGCCATCTTTATTCCCTCACGGATTCCAGGAATTGACGGAATGGGACTTTTTTTTCTTCTTTTTTTGGAGGGTTGGTGGGGCCACCAAAGTGTTTCCCTCTGAGGAACTCGGGGGGGCCTTTGAGACCAGAAACAGATGTCGGGCGACTGACGCAGGCCGTGAGAGGGCGGAGGAGGGCACGATCGGATCAAGGCCGCCGTAAAGGTTGCCACGGCGCATGCTTTGACTTCGGGGTGGGGGGGGGAACGTGCGGGAGATTTGATTTGTGAGGTCATGAACATGACAATTACTATTGGCCTTCAAAGTAACTGACAACTGCACTTAGCGCTTCAAAGCATTTATTCCCCCTTGTATTACATGATTAGGGAACGACGTTGGACGCTACATCTGACATCGACTTGCACAAAGAAGGGTTGCCGATCTCCCTCTTTGCATGTTCTTCTGGATAAACAAATTTATCACGTGCAATAGCTTTGGAGAGAATGTCACTTTGCCGGTGGCTCGTATCGTTAACTGTGACTTACAGGAACAATGCATTTAAAGACATAAAGCGGTACAAATGGCTTGCAGATGTTTACGCTGCATAATTCGGGTAAATTTGCCCTTGCGTGAGACTATCTCTTAAAGAGGTAACGGTGGCTCTTTTTCATCCGCCGGGATGCAGATGAAAAGGAGATTTTGAAAAGAACGTACAGAGTAAATCTCGTGATTTAGCGACGCCGGTTGGCGGTATAAACGGCAGACAAGCTTCTGCTCGTTTTTTCTTCATCCGAGCCCTTTCATCAAACGTGGACTTAGACCCCCGGGAATCCCTAATGGTGGGTTCTTCAACGTGGATCGGATGTGACTGTGAGAAACTCGACTGCGCGTTAAGTAAAACGACATTGAGGCATAACAGGCATTAAGTCACGGATGTAATGCTCCCGTTCGGGCTGCCATGCATTGCAGTATCTCTCAGCCAAGGGGCGGGCGGTAGTCCTGTATTTTCATCCCAAAATACATCCTGATGGAAGAAGAGCTAATTTAAAAACAAAATAATCTGACAGTTGTTCTGGCCATCGGTTGAGCTTCTCAAAGGAATTGCTGATATCTCAGAATTCAAATACCTCGCTAAAAATAGGTTTGACTGGGTTTGACTATGTAGACAGACCCCAGCCCGTAAGACCGATGATTTAACAGTGAAATTATAAATTATTATAACAATCGTCCGTCAAACACTATTCTTGGTTTACTTTAGTCGTACGCCCTTCGTGATTCTTGCTCTATCCAATTATTATTTTTAGCAATGTCGATGTGCACCGAGAACTCGGCAATCCATTTAGTTCGTAGAATCTGAGAGAAGAACGCATCGGAACTGACCCACATTTTCCTTTGAGATTGAGGTTGTTGTTTTTTTGCTTCCGGTCTCCGTCACTTCCTTACACATTAAAAATAGGTCCCGCTTCCAGCTATATCTCGATGTATAAATCAACCCGATCGCATATGCCTAGTATTGATATAAAGAGAGTAAGAGAAGATGGAAGGCAATGACTCTGTAAGTTAGTGGCTTTGCCACAATCGACCCGCCCCAAACAATGTTCATTAAGCTCGTCCCACCGACGTAGTTCTGTGGATGGAAAACGTTCTCAATTGAACTCGGGGGTCATTGTGGTCACGACTAGATGCGGCTCATCGGATCCGTCACCGATGCAGTTTTTGGGTGCATTGACACCGTCGACCCTCATGTGGTCGAGCACCGTCGTCGGATTGCAATCCGATCACCCAAGACACACGATGTAAGGACACATATTAGCTTTAAGATGATAACTTGTTCCTCTGTTCTCGCCCCTTTTACACAAGTGCATTATAACCTTTGTATATATTCTGAACAAGGCACTGAGCAAACGTCTCCACACACCATCTGGGTTCCACCAGCCTCAACGCCGCACATTTTTTCTTTTTTCTATAAGTCTTTTTCCACGAGCCTGAAACAACAACACTCGGCTCCTTTGTCCGTATTCACGGAGGAATGTCTCCGCCGTTGCACTTCCTGCCTACGTTGGAAGCGCCGTGTCATTTGAACAAAAGATAAAAACAACAATTATTTTGTGTTAACGTTCAACAAGAGCAGCTTCCTGCGAAGTCTCCCGCCGTCGACCCCGCCGTCGGCATATCGAGGGGGAAGTTGTCGAACGCTAACAAAGGAAATACTCGCCTGAAAGTAGGCCAGATCTTCGGCTCTCCAGGCCAAAATACACGCGCACATGTGCTTTTTGCACACACACAAACACACACTCACCCCCACTAGTATTCCCACTGCTAAACTACCCTCCTCAGCTCATTGTGCCGGATGTATCAAACCCCAAAACAAAAGACGCTTGTTTTGATTTGTTTTCAGAAAAGGCCGAGCTCCAAGCTACAATTAAATGTGAGGAACAACCGAAGGAAACACCGAGGTCCAACGCGCGACACCGGGCCAAGCTGTCAACATTTTGTTTTTTCTAAAGCTATAAGTGACTGCCAAAAAAAACCCAGCATTAATAAGACAACATAAAAGGAAATTAGACAAACGGTGTGTCACAAAAAGTGAACAGCGCTGTAAAGCTGTTGCGAAAGAGCGTTTCTGTGACTTGCGTTGAGCTAACGGGCAAATATATATATACGGCTACACAGGCTCATATGATGCACTTTCTTGGCCAGAACTTCAAAGAAGGCTTTCTTTACACCCCCGAGTCCGGAAACATTTGATTGCGAATCAATGGCGACTTTTGTTTGGGGAGCTTTTCAAAAGCCTCGGTTTGAATGTACAGTACGTCATGTAAACTCTTCACGTACGTCGGAACAATCGCACGTTGCATTGCTGTTGAGTTTTTCAAATACATACACGGTTCGTACGGTCATAGAAAACTTGAAAAAGTCATGGAATTTTATAATGGTTACTTCCAGGCCTGGAGAAGTCCTTGAAAAATAAAAAATCCCAAAAGTTTTGGAAAAGTCATGGAAATTTGTAATATTCATATGTTAATGTGCGCGGTGTATATACTGTGTGCGTTGGAATTCTCATTGTTAGTTTAAATAGGACATTTTCTCACTTTTCCATGTATACATGTAGTTTATTTGAGGAGTTTCAGTCAGGATTTAGAAAACACCACAGCACCGAGACAGCACTGTTGAAAATTACAAATGACCTCTTAATGGCAGCAGATATAGGACTCATCTCTGTAGGCTACTGGTCTTGTTAGACCTTAGTGCTGCATTCAACACCATTGACCATGACATCCTATTACAGAGACTGGAGCAGTCGATTGGCATTTCAGGCACCGCACTAAGTTGGTTTAAATCCTATTTATCAGATCGATCTCAGTTTGTATTTGTAAACGATGAAGCCTCGATAACCACCAACGTTAGTCACAAGCATACCTGCAAACTTGTCACCTTTCGGTGAAATTCACCGTTTTGAACTCAAAATAGGTCATCCACGTGAATCGTGGAGATCCGAAGAGTTTTTGTTTTTGGGGGGGGGGGGGGGGGGGGTCACCTGGCCCGCTGCCGTTGAGATTACAGTGAGACGCGGAGAAAAGTGTGAAATGGTGCTCTTCTTCGCAATGAAACATCTTTGATGGGACGTGTCTCGGCCAATCAGCGTTCAGTTGTCGACATCGTTTGGGGGTTCAGGTTAGCTTGAATGTTAGCCCGCTACATCTGCTGCTGTCACGCTGCACGGTGTAGTGATGCTAACAAAGTACCCGTACGTTAAACACGATGTGATTTAGCATAGTTTTAGTATCGATACTTCATTAAGAGAGCGATCAGAGAGCACGCGCTGCTCCGTGTCGAGCTGTCTGCGCACACTGCGCTGCGCAGCTCACAGAGAGAAGTGGCGCAGCTTTAGAGACCGACTTTGGCTTAAAAAATAAAAAGATGCCAGAAGTGAAATGTTTCAGTCTGTAAAGTTGTGTAACTCTCCAGCTGCTCATCCTGATGAACTGTGTATCATCTGGTCAGAGACTAATGGCCTCATAGTGTATAATCAATGCTATGATGGAACCATGTAGTTTCATTCATATCTGGCTGTATTAAGACTAATATTACTGTCATTTGTTAAGTGTTGAAAAAGTTGGTAAAAAGTGAACCATACAGATGTTTTATTTATTACTATTATAGATAAATATACCAGTCTCGTATTTATGGTACCATATTGTTTTTATGGTATTGTATAGAATTCTGGTATCGGGTATCATGATATTTATGGCAGGTATGTAATATGTATAGAAGTTATAATATGAGTATCGTGACAAACAGGTAGAGACAGAACAGATTCAGGGAGAAGTCCATGAGGACTGTTCAGGCAACAAAAAAGGAAGTTGGTTTATTAATGACTTTAACCATATTATATAAAATGACAATGTATATTTGTTATTACTATCATTACAGGGCTGAGTCAGAGCGGAGGACCTTTTGTTCTTAAACTGTTTATTATCATTATTTAGATTTGTGGTCGGAACAATAAAATGACAAGTTGTGGTTCTAAAAGCTTTGAGGCTTCAAACAACGTGGATGTGGTGTGGTGACAACAACAACAAAAAGTCACCTGCACCCCCCCCGTTGTCACCTTTTTCACCCCTCATGAGTTTGCAGGTATGCACAAGGTTCTGTGCTTGGACCAATCTTAGTTACCTTATATATGCTTCCTCTGGGCAATATTATCAGGAAACACTCCATAAACTTTCATTGTTATGCAGATGATACTCAACTATATCTATCGATAAAACCAGAGACCAACCAACTCAGTAAAATTCAAGCATGTCTGAAAGACATAAAAACATGGATGACCTGCAACTTCTTGATGTTAAACTCAGACAAAACCGAAGTAATTTTACTCGGCCCTGAGCACCTCAGAGATCAATTATCTGGTGATGTGGTTTCTGTAGACGGCATTGCCCTGGCATCCAACACCACTGTAAAGAATCTCGGTGTTATCTTTGATCGGGACTTGTCCTTTAACTCCCACGTAAAGCAAATCTCAAGGACTGCATTCTTTCATCTACGTAATATTTCAAAAATCAGGCACATCTTGTCTCAAAAAGATGCAGAAAAATTGGTTCACGCGTTCGTTACTTCGAGACTGGATTACTGCAACTCCTTATTATCAGGCTGCTCTAATAAGTCTCTTAGGTCCCTCCAGTTGATCCAGAATGCTGCAGCTCGTGTTCTCACTAAAACTAAGAAAAGAGATCACATCACTCCTGCACTAGATGCTCTGCACTTGCTCCCCGTAAAATCGAGAATCACTATTAAAATTCTTCTCTTAACGTACAAAGCCTTGATTGGTGATGCACCATCATATCTTAAGGAGCTTGTAGTACCATATTGCCCCACTAGAGAGCTGCGCTCACTAAATGCGGGGCTACTTGTAGTTTCTAGAGTCTTAAAGAGTAGGATGGGAGCCAGAGCCTTTAGTTATCAAGCTCCTCTTTTATGGAACCAGCTTCCAATTTCAGTCCGGGAGGCAGACACAGTCACCTCGTTTAAGAGTAGACTGAAGACTTTCCTCTTTGACAGAGCTTATAGTTAGGGCTGAATCAGGTTTGCCCTGGTCCAGCCCCTTGATATCCTGCTATAGGCTTATAGCTGCCGGGGGACGTTTAGGATGCACTGAGTACCTATCTCCTCTTTTTTCTCTCCTTAAGGATGAATTTTCATCTCTCAATCACACGTTACTAACTGCTTTCTCCCCGGAGTCCTTTTGACTTCACGTCTCATGGGGTCATCGGACCCTATAAGACGACATATCTCCTATCTGCTGATGGATCATCGAGGTCTGGGTCGTGGAATTCCTGCTCCTGACTACGCCACTGTCCTGTTGAGACTCCGCCCACTGTTGAGACTCCGCCCACTCCTCCTCTCTACCTCCATTTGCCTGATGGATCGTGGAGGTCTCCATCGTGGAATATGCCTACTACGAACTATTCATACACTCTGTCATATTCATTGAATGTATTTTAACTCTAAATCTGTCCTTCTGTACACATGACATCTATTGCATCTGTCCATCCTAGGAGAGGGATCCTCCTCTGTTGCTCTCCTGAAGGTTTCTTCCCTTTTTTTCCCCCTGAAGGGTTATTTGGGAGTTTTTCCTGATCCGATGTGAGGTTTTGGGACAGGGATGTCTATGTGTACAGATTGTAAAGCACTCCGAGACAAATTTGTAATTTGTGAAATTGGGCTATACAAATAAACTGAATTGAATTGAATTCACACCAAGATTTCACAAAATGTTTGGTCATGTAAATTTGGTTTAAAGTCCTGGAAATCCACTGGTCAAGATGCGTATGAACCCTGTACAAATATCCGAGTGCCATTTGTGTCCCAACCTATTCAAGACAATATCTCCGATATCTCTAAAAACTAGTAAACTCACACTCAACACAATCCAAATTAGAAAATAGCACTTTTAGGAACCACCCTGGGATTTGGCTCATATTTTTTTTAACGGTGTCATCTTTCTAGGAAGTTCACTCAGGGTACCAATAACTCTTTTAATGCCATACGAGTAATAAACCAGTTTGACCTGGACATGGCATAATCACAAGTTTACTAAAAAACTGTTGTTATGTTGCATTGCAAAAACATCCAGTTTGGTCTGCGGCATTCAGAATCAACAATACCCCCCCCCCCCCCCACACACACACACATCCATTTTGGTGGTTACCCATCTTTAGACCTTGATCAGCAGCCCAAATGTGTGTGCGTGTATTTGCGTACTTGGGGTTGGTTTATTCATAGCCGGCCGCTTAGTATCACATTCGTCAAAGTCAGCCCCTCATCCTAATCCCTCCTCGTGTCAACACTTCACTAGTAACCTCGGCAACACGTAGGTACACACACACACATGCGCGTGTGCAAGCTCATGCACGTGCGTCCGCCGCACGCAGCAATGATAGAAATAGTTAAGCCGCACAACAACTTTCCAGCGTTATTACCGTGAGTGCTTTAAAAAAAAAAGTAAGTTGGAGTTGATGGTGAAAAAAATGCTGACAAACAACAACAACAACTCTGTGCAGCCAACCAAAGTGATGAGTGTGGATTCATGTCTGGTGTCAGATTTTGACATCTTGAGTTGAAATCACAGCTTTTGAAGTAGGAAGCTGTCGCCTCGGGGGGATTTCACAAGATACCGTCAGTGAGGAGTATGACAGCGCTTTTTAATCACCTTCCTAATTAAAGTATTTACTCGTGGAAACACGGTTACACAACCTGTTGGCACATCATTATTTCTGGATCGCGTGTGCCGATCTGTGAAGGATTTCAAGGAGCACCTGTAAGTCCTGTAAGACCGGGCTCAGGTGCACTGAGAGGTCATATCTTTAAAATAGTCGTTCCACGAGCGGAGCATCGAATCTGGCATTAATATCCACCAACAGGTTCAGGTTCTTCTTTGTCAGTAGAAAAAACGATGTCTTTGATTACTATACAGTTATAATATGAAGATAATATCCTTTTTTTAAAGTGTTTTGTTTTTAATGTTTTTATTTATTGGGTTATGTACAAGTGGCAATCTACGTTAGACACGCATACATGTAGAGTAAACCAAGAGGCTATTTATTTCAGGACAGTGTCATCATAAAAATCATAACAGTTAAAGAGATATTATACACGTCTTTTGAAAGCAAAAAATATATTTTTAAGCTGTATTGGACTATCCTTTTGAATTATTTTACACAAACAAATAAATCAAATTCGCACTCGTACTCCTTCACCTTCCCACTGCACGCTAGCTGCACAGCGACCAATCACAGTGGAGCATTTAGCGGCTGAAGAACCAGATATTTGTCCCCCAGGAGTTGGTGGCGAAAGTTTAAAAAAACAAGTGTGAATATTGGACATAACTTTCTTAAAACCAGAACACGACTAGAAACGTAAACGTAAACCACCCCGCCGCCTCAGCTAATGTGTACAAGTCCGCCCCTAAAAATAGTTCCCAACAAATAAACAATTTAAATTCATGAAACTTTTTTGAAAACTAGTTTTAAGGGCATTACTTATTACCACGAAACAACACATATTATTATATATCCATATAGCATGATGTAATTACTTTTTCCTGGCATGTTTCTTTATTACAACGAGATCGAGCGCTGTAGTTTGAGTGAAGCTAACGTAAGTCCGCCGCTAAAAAATACTTTCCAACAAATAAACAATTGACTTCTCACTAAACAACAACAAAAACATATCATTATATATCCATGCCACCTGTCTAAAGATATAAATGTTCACTTTACACATCTGAGTCCCAAAGACAAGGCGGGGAAGTCGTCTGTTAAGCATTGATGAGATGGTCACACTGTTGGGTTCGGTCTTTTTATGTGAGACGTCAACTCCAGGAACAATATTTAAACCTTTAACCTATTGAAGAACAAAAGAAAAAAGCCTTCCGACATCGCAACCTCTTCTACAAATCCTCCCAGGTCGCGCTGGACTAGTACAACGCCGGTTCTGTCGGCGTCTCTCTGAGCTCCTCCTGGAACTGGTCACAGTTGGGATCCCCTCTTACTTTCGGTGTCGCCGGGATCTGGACCCCCGTCACGGGGTCCACGCACCAGCACTCGCCCCGCCGGCCGTGGGTGGACATGTTGCACTGGAAAGAAGGACGACAAAAACACACAAGCTGGACCAGTTGGAAAACACTAGGGAGGAAAGAGGGAGGGGTGGGAAATAGAGGGGGGGGGGGGGGTTATTGTGGGTCTTCTGGTGTCGGGGGGGCGATTGGATGAGCGTGAGGGCCGTGGTCCGGGTGCGATGACGCCGACGACGCTCACCCAATAACAGTCCATCCTCGGGTCATGCTGTCTCCCAGGTACTGCACACCACACTCTCTCATCTGGACAGCCAGAGGGGGGGCTATGTGAGACTGCTGTTCATTGATTATAGTTCAGCTTTCAACACCATAGTCCCCTCCAGACTGGCCGGCAAGCTGATTGAGCTGGGACTGAACACCCCCCTGTGTGCTTGGATCCTGGACTTCCTGACCGCCAGGCCACAGGTGGTCAGGGTGGGCAGACACACCTCCAAATCCCTCACCCTGAACACAGGATCCCCCAGGGTTGCGTCCTCAGCCCCTACTGTACTCCTGTACACACATGACTGTGTGGCCAGGTTCAGCTCCAACACCATCATCAAGTTTGCGGATGACACAGTGGTGGTGGGCCTGATCTCCGACAACGACGAGAAGGCCTACCTGGAGGAAGTTGCTGATCTGTCACTCTGGTGCCAGGACAACAGCCTCATCATGAATGTCACCAAAACTAAGGAGCTGATTGTGGACTTTAGGAGGGTACAACAACAGAGGACGTACTCACCACTGGGGATTAACGGGACTACTGTGGAGAGGGTGAGCGGCTATAAATACCTGGGAGTCCACATCACCGAGGATCTGACATGGTCAACGAACACAGACACTCTGGTGAGAAAGGCAAGGCAGCGCCTCTACCACCTCAGGCAGCTGAGGAAATTTAAAGTTTCCCAGAGGATCCTTCAGTCCTTCTACTCTGGAGCTGTAGAGAGCGTCCTGACAGGAAGCATCACAGCCTGGTTTGGCAACTGCTCCGCTCAGGACAGGAAGGCTCTGCAGAGAGTAGTGCGTTCGGCTGAACGCACTATTGGAACTACACTCCCACCCTGCAGGACTTGTACACCAGGAGGTGCAGAACCAGAGCCGGCAGGATCATGAAGGATCCTCACCACCCCAACAACAGACTGTTTCAGCTGCTGCGGTCAGGCAGGCGCCTCCGTAGTCACGCTGCAAGAACAGAGAGACTGAGACGGAGTTTCTTTCCTCAGGCCATCAGGATTGTGAACTCCGACCTCACCAGGACCCCACATAGACCCACACAACTGCCCTCTTAGGCACACACACACACACACACACACACACACACACTTACTGTAAATATTGTGTTGTTTTTTATTGTAAATAGTGTGTACTTGTTGCCCTTGCACATTCCTGCTGAGCATTGCCACTTTCATTTCACTGCACACCCTGTGTGTGTATGTGACAAATAAAACATCTTGAATCTTGAATCTTGAATGCCCCCAACTCACAACCCACACACACACATGCCACCACCGCACACACAAACACACGCACACAGCCACATGCCAGAAGACCAGCCCCCCCCCTACTCAGGAACAAGGTCGTAATTGAAGTGGACACAGTGTACGGCGCACGCGAGGCGGCCCAAAAGAATGAAGAGCCGGGGGGGGGGGGGGACAGAAAGAAAAGACTTTCCATTTTCTTCCTTCGATGAGAAAGAACAAATAAAGTGACAGTTACAGTAATTACCCGGCGACAAGGAGGGACAAGGAGGAGCCGAGCGTTGAGGAGGTGCAGCGTTGCTCCCTGGGAACCCAAACAATGCTGTTGTTTGTGGCCGGTGATGAAAATGTTGGCCGAGTGGTTGAGAATTAGGAAAACTATGGCGCCTGTTAAATCTTCTTTTTCCTGCGCAACTCCCCCCCCCCCCAAAGGGAAACGCTGGATACGTGACCTTGTTTGTCCTCCGCTGTCTGATTTCTATGGACGAGCAGAATTCAAATTCAAGCCCCCCACCCCGGTCGGAAGCACACGTTTCGTTCCCTCGGGCTCAACAAAAGTCTTCCCATGAAGAACGCCAAGCGGGCTTACTGCCTCGTAACCTCGGGCTCGGGGGCCGAGGCCTCGCTCGCCATGACGACACACACGTACGCACGGAGTGTTGAGCAAGAGGAAGGTGTGGGGGAGTTGTAAAAAAAAAAAAAAAAGTATGATGGCAGGTGGGAGTGAAGGGGGGAGGGATGTGATTTTACGAGAGAGAGAGAGAGAGAGCCAGAGAGCGAGAGAGAGAAAGAGAGAGAGATGGAATAACCGCTAATGTGAGCCGAGTAATGACACGGAGAGTGGTGTAGGATTGGACAGGTGTCCAGTTCAGCCAATTTGGATAGTCGCTTCGTGTTTGAAGTTGCTCACCTGTATGGCGACCATTTTGGATAGTAGCTTTATGAGATTAGGAGACGCACTCACCTGTTTGAGGTTGTACAGACCGTGTCTGTCACAGTTAGGGAACTTGAGTCCGTACAGGTCCTCCAGCGGGCCTCTGCTGTCCTCCGAGGTCATCTTGGAGATCTCCTCCAGGACGCCGTCCAGCTCCTGGTGACAGGCGCTCTGAGGGAGGAGCCAGGACAGCGGGATTCATCGGGTGTATGTGCCTCGTAAACATCTGAGGCAAATGTGTGATTCCGGGCAATCAGAAATAAACTAGATTGAATTGAATGTTAAATACAGTGCAGAATACCCCCCCGCCGCCACCACCACCACACACACACACACACACACACACACACACACACACACACACACACACACACACACACACACACACACACACACACACACACACACACACACACACACACACACACACAATATAACACCCAGTTACACCAGCGTATCAGGTTGCCAGTGGGATCAAAAGGTCTGGTCCTATGAAATTAGTTGGCTGAAGATGAGAGAGTCTGCCATGAACCCTATCTGACATCTGAACATATGGATGAAAGGTAATCTTTCTTTCTTCCTCCGGCTCACTCTTTTAACACGTTCTCCTGTAGCCTTTGATTCTCTCGATCTCTCTCTCTCTCTCTCTCATAAACCATCACCTCAGTGCATACAACCCTCCAGTTTTACTGCTTTTCTCCCTGCTGCCGTTTATTAAAGGCTAAGTTAAGTCTATTTTTTTATGGCACACAATATATCACATGCCATATGTGTGCGTATATATACACTACCGTTCAAAAGTTTGGGGTCATCCAGACAATTTTGTGTCTTCCATGAAAACTCACTTTTATTTATCAAATGAATTGAAAATTGAATAGAAAATATAGTCAAGACATTGACAAGGTTAGAAATAATGATAAATATTTGAAGTATTAATTTTGTTCTTCAAACTTCAAGCTCAAAGGAAGGCCAGTTGTATAGCTTATATCACCAGCATAACTGTTTTCAGCTGTGCTAACATAATTGCACAAGGGTTTTCTAATCAGATATTAGTCTTCTAAGGCGATTAGCAAACACAATGTACTATTAGATCACTGGAGTGATCGTTGATGGAAATGGGCCTCTATATACCTATGGAGATATTTCATTAGAAACCAGACGTTTCCACCTAGAATAGTCATTTACCACATTAATTCAATTCAATTCAATTCAGTTTATTTGTATAGCCCAATTTCACAAATTACAAATTTGTCTCGGAGTGCTTTACAATCTGTACACATAGACATCCCTGCCCCAAAACCTCACATCGGACCAGGAAAAACTCCCAAATAACCCTTCAGGGGGAAAAAAAGGGAAGAAACCTGCAGGAGAGCAACAGAGGAGGATCCCTCTCCAGGATGGACAGATGCAATAGATGTAATGTGTACAGAAGGACAGATTTAGAGTTAAAATACATTCAATGAATATGACAGAGTGTATGAATAGTTCATAGTAGGCATATTCCACGATGGAGACCTCCACGATCCATCAGGCAGATGGCGGTGGGGAGGAGTGGGCGGAGTCTCAACAGGACAGTGGCGTAGTCAGGAGCAGGAATTTCCACGACCCAGACCTCGATGATCCATCAGGCAGATAGGATCTATGCCGTCTCATAGGGTCCGATGACCCCATGAGACGTGAAGTCAAAAGGACTCCGGGGAGAAAGCAGAGTTAGTAACGTGTGATTGAGAGATGAAAATTAATCCCTAAGGAGAGAAAAAAGAGGAGATAGGTGCTCAGTGCATCCTAAAACGTCCCCCGGCAGCTATAAGCCTATAGCAGCATATCAAGGGGCTGGACCAGGTGAACCTGATTCAGCCCTAACTATAAGCTCTGTCAAAGAGGAAAGTCTTAAGTCTACTCTTAAACGAGGTGACTGTGTCTGCCTCCCGGACTGAAATTGGAAGCTGGTTCCATAAAAGAGGAGCTTGATAACTAAAGGCTCTGGCTCCCATTCTACTTTTTAAGACTCTAGGAACTACAAGTAGTCCCGCATTTAGTGAGCGCAGCTCTCTAGTGGGGCAATATGGTACTACAAGCTCCTTAAGATATGATGGTGCATCACCAATCAAGGCTTTGTACGTTAAGAGAAGAATTTTAAAAGTGATTCTTGATTTTACTGGGAGCCAGTGCAGAGCAGCTAGTGCAGGAGTGATGTGATCTCTTTTCTTAGTTTTAGTGAGAACACGAGCTGCAGCATTCTGGATCAACTGGAGGGACCTAAGAGATTTATTAGAGCAGCCTGATAATAAGGAGTTGCAGTAATCCAGTCTCGAAGTAACGAACGCGTGTACCAATTTTTCTGCATCTTTTTGAGACAAGATGTGCCTGATTTTTGAAATATTACGTAGATGAAAGAATGCAGTCCTTGAGAGTTGCATTACGTGGGAGTTAAAGGACAAGTCCCGATCAAAGATAACGCCAAGATTCTTTACAGTGGTGTTGGATGCCAGGGCAATGCCGTCTACAGAAACCACGTCACCAGATAATTGATCTCTGAGGTGCTCAGGGCCGAGTAAAATTACTTCGGTTTTGTCTGAGTTTAACATCAAGAAGTTGCAGGTCATCCATGTTTTTATGTCTTTAAGACATGCTTGAATTTTACCGAGTTGGTTGCTCTCCTCTGGTTTTATCGATAAATACAGTTGAGTATCATCTGCATAACAATGAAAGTTTATGGACATTAACAATGTATAGTGTGTATTTTTGATTAATGTTATCTTTATTGAAAAAACAGTGCTTTTCTTTGAAAAATAAAGACATTTCTAAGTGACCCCAAACTTTTGAACGGTAGTGTATATTTATATATGTATATATATATATATATGAATATAAAGTGTTATTGGTTGCTGATATCCCTTCTTACGCTGCGAGACACACGCATTAATGAGGTTCTGCTCCCGCTAACATGAGGCAGCAGGCGGGATCAGCCAGATCAAGAGGTTCTGAATATATATGTGTATATACAGGGGTGCACATAACTTTTTCAGTGAGTTACACAGGTGAGTCCCGGGAGATGGGCTGTGTCTACTACCGCGCACTTGAGCACTTCGAGCACTGACTTTCAGTGTTCGAAGTGCGCCACTGAAAAAACCAGCAGAATTCAGTGCACTGAAAGTACCCGGATGGTGCACTGCAAACGGGCAAAAAATGTAGTGTAAAACGATGGACACTACTCGCCCAAGCGGCCGCCATCTTGGCGACGTAGCGGAAGAGGAGGAGCCCTTTCGCCAGCTTTTCATTTTATTTCTAAAACAATGGCGGACAGCACAAGCGGTAGACCACGAAGCTACGGACCGTAAATGTAAGTATCAGCGGTAATTAGTACACATTGTACTGGTATTACAATGTACTACTAACATGCCATTCTCAGATTAGTGAGCATACCTAGGTAGCATTAGATGCCATTGGATCTGCATGGCAGTTATGATAAACTAGCTGGGTAATCCACCACCCGGCCAGTCCGACGAAGGTGCACTTTTATCGGACACTTTTCGCTTGACGAGCGGGGGCAGGTCGGCTCCAGGCGCTTGCTCCAGCGGCAAGTCCGACGACAGATAGCTATGTCAGTCATCGGACAGCAGGGCTGGATAGGCCATCTGGCATACCGGGCAAATGCCCGCTGGGCCGCGGTAGTTTTGGGCCGAGCCGGCCGGCCGGTCAAAAAAAAAATGGCCCATAAATCGGGGACAGCGGCCCATTGGTCCATTTTCTATACAGACACAGGGCTGGCCCAATCAACAGAGAGAGAGGTTGGGGGGGGGGTTTACGCACGGTGCTGAGCCTGGATACTTGAGAGATGGAGGGGGAAAAAGCACACAAAAACGGAAGGGAGGCTGGGAAAAAATTATAGAGAAAAAGAAAAAGAGACTCGAGGCAGATACTGCCAAATGTGTCAACATTAGGGACATGTTTGCTGCTGCTGCTCCCACAAGTTTAATGTTAACATTACCACAGCAGCAACAGGTTGAAGAGGAGGCTGGCAGAGAGGAGCAGGAGCAGCAGGGTACAGATACAGAGGAAGCAGGGCCGAGTCAGCCTCGAACTTTAGTTGATCCGGTAAGGAAAATATAGCTACAGACTATAGCTACAGCTGGCTGACGTTACTACACAGCTAGCTTAGGCGTGCACACTTGGCGTTTTTTTTAAATGAAAAACTCCGGCCGGAGCGCTTTTTCAGGTAGAAAAAGACGCTGGCAACATTTGTTACAAAAAGCAGCCGAGAGCGTCTTTTGTTGTTATAACAATGTTACTACAACATTTTCGCGATAGTACAAAATGTTAAACAGGTGAATAAGCTAACTACCCAAGACAACAACACTGTCAACATGTTTGAATTCATGCACATATCAATAATCAGTTGATGTGTTTGTCGTAATGCACTTGATGACAATATAATTAGCTAGCTAGCCAACCACACAAGCTAGCCAACCTACTTGCTACGCTAGCTACCTTTTAGCTTTTCAGCCGGACAGGTCTTGCTTGTGATTGGTCAGCTGTCAAAAAAGTGCTTGACGTAGCGTAGGGCGTTTTCTCTGAGAAGTTTAACTTTTTCAACTGGAAAAGACGCTCTGAGCTGCAGAAAAACGCTCCCGATGGTGGAGAAATGAGGGCTCAGCACGGTCTACTCCATAGGATTATAGTAAAACGGACGCTGGCAGCTTAAAAAAATACCCATAGTGTGCACACACTGTTGTTGGGTGTCACATTTTCATATATGTTGAATGTTGTTTGTTTTAATGTGCGGAACTCAGGAAGAATAGCTGTCACCAAGATGGCAAATAAGTTAATGGGGATCCAATTCAACAAATAATCATCTTAGAGGGCTTATAAAGATGTCGATGTGTGATGCATGATGACTCCAGTGATGTCATTCAGTGACCTACAGTATGGCAACAAGAACAAAAAAGCTGCATTATTATTATTATTATTATTATTGCAAAACTAACAAACATACAAAGAGAATAGAACATGTATAGCCTACAAAGAGCCAATGTATACAGACAGCCACTATGTCAAATACAGTAGTACAAAGTAGGAGCAGATACTTATAGTTTTAATAGCTTTCTTATTGTTTTGGACCTTGTTAAGTTAAAGTTAGGCCTACTTGTAATCATCTCTCCTTGACTCTGTATGTCCAGGCAAGTCAAGCTGCAGTTGGAGTGGAGGCTAGAGGCGGAGCAGTGGAGGATAAAAACAATGAGGAAGAACAGGGTGTAGATTACTTTGCCCGTCCTGACCCTTCATTGAGGCAGGCTTTTTTAAACTACCATCCCAAACAAGAGGCTAAAAGCCCTGTTGTGAGGAAGGTGTTCACCAGAGATGGAAGTTGCAGGAAGTGGCTGACATACAGTGAGGGACGTCACAGTTTGTTTTGTATGTCTCTCTCAAAGGCTGCCGTCATTTGTTTGAAGAGAAGAAATTTCACTGGAGTGGACTTCACACTTTCTTTTTTGTTTAGCAGTGAGTTTACAGTATGCTGTATTTATTACTAGTACTAAATTATTTGAATTTATTATTTAATATAATAAAACATTTGAAATTATTCTTTGACTTCTGGTGCTTTTTATTTGATAACATTTTACTTCTACTGTACTTGAGTCAAGTATGGAGATTGTGTACCCCATGGCCACCACCGCCAGTCAAGAGTGAGTGAGTACACTGGTCTATTTGCACTGGTACCATTGCTTACTGCATGTAGTCATCTTTGTAGTGGTTTGGGGGAATACTGTATATATATGACTGTACAGCACGTTATATAAGACGAGTATATAAGGCGAGTATTTTTGTGCTGGTGGGTGTGGTCCGACCGATTGGGGTGGGCCTGTCTGGGCCAAAAATGCCAGGGCCTAATTGTTGTCCCAGTCCAGCCCTGTCGGACAGTGTTAAACAACGGCTGTTCTGTTAACCAATCGAAATAGCAATTTTAATAATGGATTAACAATGGATATGCTCAGTTTAATAACGGGTTAACATGACACCGCGAACGTTTGCACACACGCTGCCCGATAATTAATACCGTTACGATAGCTATCTAAGCTTATCCTTCTAGAAATAATTGTAGCTTTCAATCATCGTTGTGTGTTGTTTTTTTAATGTCGTGTATGTATTAATTTAAATGTAATCGTGGTCTGGGACATAGCATTGAATGGCTATCCTATTTCTGTTTCCTGCCCCAGAGACGTTTCCTGGAGGTGCTGGTGCTGGTCCTCTGCTGCCCTCCCGACATCTGCATCTGGCTCCAATGACCTCTGGCACAAACCTCACATCCACCTCCAGGGCCTTTAAGAAGATGGACCACCATCGCGTCTTCAGTATCCCGAAGGACCTCTCCACAACACACCTCGCCTTTGACAGGCAGCAGTTGTAGCTTGGAGGTGGACAGGCTGCCTGAAGGGGGTCATGAGGCAGATGGGTTGGGACAGGCAGGGATAGCCACCATCCCCAAGGATACAGTATCCTGGTGGAGGGTATGACTGCTCATAGAAGATGGGGCTGTTATTCAGGACCCTGGCATCATGCACTGAGCCCGGGGCCTGTCGAAGGCCCTGGCCACCACCCGATAGGAGGTGGCGCTGGCAAGCCAAAAAATACAAACTAGACAGGAGATCTCGGGGCCCCAACCGTGGTCACAGTCAGTGCCCAGCACAGCCATGAGGGCGTTGAATGACACTCGGTGAGCCTGAAGTCCACCCTCATGTCACTGTGGCCATCACAATACAACGCCAGCAGTGGCATTGCAACATTGATACGGCAGCGCCGCTGGGACTGGGTGGCTGCTGTACAGTGTGTGGGGAGGGGAAGGGAAGATTATATTAATATGCAAGTCATTTTATCAATAAAATGTTGTCATTGAGGTTGTGTAGTCTTTTATTGCGTTTTCTGATTTATATTAGAATTGATGCATGTTTGTAACAATAATTAATATGCCTGTGTTCAATTGCTAATTGATTCCTGTATCAGGGTGAACTTCACTACAACAGAGATGTGTGTCAAAGTAGGCCCATTACTGTGTGAATTCAAGCAGATGATGCCTATCATTTCAGTGGATAATTCTTAAAACTAATTGGAATCTAGGGACAAACATGTACAGATTTATCATGTTTTATTTCCATATGGTGTGTTTGTGGATTGCAAAGAAGAAGGCTACTTCTGACAAATAATTGAGAATTTAGCATACCTAGCGAGGAGAATTTAATTGCAACTACTACATGAAGCTATGCTGTGAAGGTAAGGCAAAATCACAATTAAATTTACATATACCATCTCGACTTCAGCCAGAAGGCGGAGGCTCCTGCCGCGATTGTGGAGGTATCGCAGTTTCCACATGGGGTGGAGAAGGGTAAACAAGGGACAACAAGAGGGCAAGAAGTGCATTCATTTTGTCAGTTTAAGGGTTAGGGTATCGCAAGCAGATTTGCGTACGTCACTCCCGGCTTAATTTCGCGGGTGCCGTGAACAGATTTGCGTCCGTCACTTCCGCCAAGTGGTTAACGTAAGTGTTCCATTTGAGACAGCACTTCATCAGCGACGCAGTGCACTGCAATGCAGTGCACTGAATTGCAGTGCACTGCATTGCAGTGTACTTCGTTAAGTGCGCGGTAGTAGACACAGCCATGGTGTTTGGGGGGGGGCAAGTGACTTTTTTTCATCCGGATCGGAGCTCTGCGGCGCGCGAGACGGAGATCGGAGTAGTGTTAACGCGACACGTAGAGACAGTATGACATGCTGCTGGTTAGAGACGACCAACAACAGACGGATTGTAAGCTCATTCTGCGCATGCGTTAAATGCGTAAAAAAATAAATAAAATTAATCCTGTTATTTAATCATAACGCGTCAACGCGTTATTTTTCACAGCACTAATATATATATATATATATATATATATATATATATATATATATATATATATATAACATGATGTAATGCATAAAGTGGCGTGTCGAAAAACAAAAAGGTTTTAATGAGGCCAAAGATTAAGAATAATAAAACAAAGAGGAGTAAACTGGCGTTGCGGGGCCTTTGTGTGAGAACAATAAGAGGAATGTGGCGCAGACGAGACTTTTAATGAACGCTCGTATTCAAGGAATGGAGGTTATTCCACGTGTGACACAAGCCCAGCTGACATCTGAAGCATGATGACTTACAGTACGTGACCTCACAAGAACAAGCGGAACAAAGGTCATCCATTCCCAACACCAGCTGCCCCGAGGAACCAGCTGCACCACTTCTTCTACAGCGTTTCTCTTTTGTTCCAGCGATGTTGCTCCCTCCTTCTTCTTCTTCTTTTTACTTTGTTGTTGTTGTTGTTGTTGTTGTTGAGAATTGTTTGCCGCGTCGAGACATACATGAGCCTCCACATGTGTCGCCCTGTCCCCCCCTACACACACACCCACACACACACACACATACAGGGCCTGAGCTCATTTGCATGAAACAAAGAATACAAGTGTTTTGTACGCCGCCCCATTATTAAGGGATTCCCGGAACTGTTGTTTTTACTTTTTCCTTGGAGCTGCGTTCGAGACGCAATAATTGGGGTGTGTGGGTGTGTGTGCATGTGTGTGTCTGTGTGTATGGGGTGGGGGGTAATCTTTAGACTGCATCAAACTGCCAACACACATTCCACAGTGGAGGGCAAAACAACAACAACGAGACTGAAACTCTCTTCATGCATCATTGGAAATACATCACTAAATGCACAGAGGAGATTCGCTCGGGGAATAATTACAAATAAATAATATGAGCATATTATTCTTATTTTGAACCGTTATTCAATACGAAACACTTTTCTAAAAAAATGTGTCGGGCGACAATTGAAATGTCAACAGATTCATTTTCACACAACAATTCTATAAATAAACTCGAACTCGGCCACGTTGTCGGGACCAAAATGTAATTTAACATTATATTAAATAGGGATAAAAATGTGCTCCACACCAGGTAAGCCAGTAACAGTTTGGGTTTAAAGCGAGGGTGAAGTTCGGGGGGTTGTTGAGAGCGTGGTTCAGACAGGTCGCCCAGGGGATGAACGTAAGGCCAACGTATGCTTGAGTGGACGAGCGCCCAGAGGAGGGCACTACTGTACCAGACAATGGGTTTCACACAGCTCATTATTGACCGCCAGCTTTACGATACACAATGTGAACTGGGAGGGGGGGAACCAAGCGAGAGCAACGGGACCCTACGTTCATGCTAAATTACCCTGGACTTTAAAAAACTTAAATATCTGCTCTATGCCTGTAAGAAGGTCAAGTACCTAGATGTCCTTTTAAAATGTTTAATCTAGTGACGTGGTACCTTACCCGCTGAACAACGTTGAATTTGAGTGACAGAAAAAAAAAGCTGTGAGGAAGCTCATCGTGAATTGTGAAAAAAAGCAGTTGAAGGAATTTTGTTAATCTGACCTGGAACACTTTCTGGGTCCGAGGGTCCTCCAGCTGATTGGTCTTCATCTTGGCCTTGCGCTCATTCAGGTGTTGTTTTCTGGCGGACTCCTGCCACACCGAAGCATCCAGGGCGGGTCTTTTGGCGAAGGGGTTCTCCGTCCCGTGGACCTCTACGCAACAGAACAAAGACACAAACCCAAGACGGCCAAGTTAATCTGCAGCATCTGCACCATAAACTCTGCCCGGGCCTTCCTGGAAACGCTAATCTATTCAAAGCCTTTTGGGTGAACTCTCTGGTTTTAATCAAGATTCAAGATTCAAGATTCAAGATGTTTTATTTGTCACATACACACACAGGGTGTGCAGTGAAATGAAAGTGGCAATGCTCAGCAGGAATGTGCAACACTATTACAAATAAAATGTGTGTGTGTGTGTGTGTGTGTGGCAGTTGTGCTATGGGTCCTGGTGAGGAGTCCTGATGGCCTGAGGAACTCCGTCTCTCTCTCTGTTCTTGCAGCGTGACTACGGAGGCGCCTGCCTGACCGCCAGTCTGTTGTGGTGGTGAGGATCCTTCATGATCCTGCCGGCTCTGGTTCTGCACCTCCTGGTGTACAAGTCCTGCAGGGTGGGAACGCACTACTCTCTGCAGAGCCTTCCTGTCCTGAGCGGAGCAGTGTAACATTCCATACTTTGGGGTTTCTCAGAAAAAGTAGCTTGAGCATTATTTATTCCCGCCTTAAAGGACACATGTTACACTCGCTCACAAAACTACCTCAACCACCCTCTCTACATCTATTTAAACAACGCAGTCATCTGAATAGAGGAGGATCCATTCTCTAATCACATATCCAACAGCAGGCCCTTCGTCCTAATCCCGAAATTACGAGACGACTCCACGTCCTAAAAGTTACACTGGCTCACAAAACTGCCTCAACTACCGTCTCTACATCTCTTTAAACAACGCAAAGTCATCTGCATAGAGGAGGATCTTTTCTCTACTCACACATTGATCTAACAGAGGACCCTTCGTCCTAATCCCAAAATTACAGGACGCCTCCACGTCCTCAAGGCATCCCTTTTTGTACCTCGTGTCACTAATTCTATACCGGACAGTCTGGCTGTAATTACTATGGCGACATGGAAAGGCCCATGGGGGTCACTAGGCATTTCGTTGTAGACAAAACACAAACGATGGGCGATAGCAACTTAATCCCGAGCAGACACAAAGTGGGATGACACATTATTAAGAGAACGGCAGTCCCGGAAAATGAGACCTATCCTTCCTGTGACTGTAAAACACAAAAGAGGGATGAACACCGTCCGGACATTTTTATCAGCCGAGTCATCGTCGACGCAGACTAAATGACCCCGAGATCGTCTGACACCGTTCAACAGGGAACGATTAAAGAGCCGAGCTCCACAGCGAGTCATTGGCAGTGAGTCCAGACTCGTAAGGAAGTTCATCACTTTTGATGAAGGCCTTTAATGCTGAGTGAGCAGGTTTTTTTCTGTGTGTGTGTGTGTGTGTGTCTATAATTAGCGCTATTAAAACCGCAGCAGAACCCCGAAGTTGTAAATCACACTCGAGAGGGAAAGGCCTCCCCCCCCTTTCTTCAGCACTGATATGTCGGTCCACGTGACTTTTTGGGCAACACACATTTCTGTTACTGTCTGTCCAAATGATGGTGTTTTATAAGACCCATCTTTTCACATGCAAATGTTAAATTATTAAGTTTTATTAAGTTGTTAAAGAGTAAATAAAGACTATTCATTGTATCAAGAGGACGCTTCAAGCTAGGTGCTTTTAGTAGGCATCTAGATCTCATGAAGTTCCCTATGAGGGACATGATTTATTAATAATGCAGTCGGAGACTGAGATGTTCAGAGTAATTCACTCATAACTGACTTTACCGGAAAGCTAGCCAGATCTAGCGAAGGCAAGTTAACGCAGTTTTGTTTTTCCGCGTTTGTAATTCTGTTTACAGAGACTGCCGCCTAGTGTTCAATGCGACTAAATGCATCTCTTCACTGATGGGTAGAAAATACCACCACAGATTTTTTTCAATAGTTTTTTTATAATAATCCAAAAGAAAAAAAGTCTTCCTCCTTTGGGTTTCAAGATGCAAGAGCTGGATCGAGCGCACATCGCTGTCCCATACACCCAAAATCGACTGTACTGTATATTGTCAAATCTTTGTTCCGTCCTTTCTATGTTTTGTTTTTTACGCGACTCAAAAGTCATAAATTCCAACCTCCAGCTGAACACACACAGCTTAACATTTTGATCCAGGTTTTGTTCAGTAAATCACTAACAGTGGAATCATTCCTCACATGTCGTGAGAGCTTCTGCAGAACACATTAAAACACATTCAAGAGGCAGCGAGAGATTGATTTAATTATTTCATTTTAAACGTCTGTTGCTCTAACAAAAAAAAACAATGACGAAAACGTGGGTGAAAAGCGATATCGAGTGTGTGCCAGAGCAAAAAAGGCCACACCCGGTGGAGCGTGACTGTTGAGGGCGACGCGAGATGCAACTATAGACAAGTTGTAAAGGTGTAGTGGTTGTGCTGAAGATCTCTCGTGACAGAATGTTCCAGGGAGAGAAAGAAAAACACCCAAAAACACGTCTTCAGCCAACAGCTGTCATCTAACTGCTGCGTTATTGATTCTGTCTTTAGTACCATAGAAACTATACCTGTCTCGAGCTGTTGGCTTTGGGTATTGCCTTTGAGCAATGCTTTCACAGTTCTCTCCTAGCACCGAATGAGTAATGTCTTTCCAGAGTTGCTCAGCATTAATGCGTTCGCCCTGTTATTGTACACGGTGAAAACATTTTTGAATAGCAACTATCGTTTTGTAGGAGTTGAAAAGAATGTGTTTTTTACAAAATTCAAAATGGCGGAAAATGTAAGTGGGCGGAGCTTATGGTCATAATGTAATTTTTTTTAGAGCAGGTCTAAGGGGACAGTATGATGAATTTTCAGGTAATCGGTCATCGGGGGCAAATAACGTAGCCTTTTGAACATAAAATACAGTCTAGGGGGTGCTATTGAGCCATATTAGCATTTCAAAGCTTTCAAATCATATCAGGTAACTACATCTTTGACTTTAAATGTGTGTGCTAAGTTAAGTTACGTTTCGAGCATTTTAAGTCCTTCTAAAGCCCCTTCGTTGTTTGACGCGAAGAATGGGTTGCCACGGCAACAGTGTTAGACGAAACATAAAATGCTTTTTCTTCTGGCATCATGAAAGTCTAACCTTCATGTGGAACAAATTTGATGTTGATCTGATGTACCTTCTCAGAGAAGGAAGCCAAAGAATAAACGATTTTTGTTCCCGTTGCCACTAGGTGGTGCTAAGACCATAATTAGAAAATAGCATATGGATGTCTTCAGGGTCAGTATGTCATGATGTATGAGAAATATGGAGCAGATTACATAATGTATGGTCGAGTTACAACTACGTACATTTTCATGGCGAATGGCGTTTCTTTGCCGGTCCGGCAAACGCACATATTTTAATATTTTTGAAATCCTTCAAAGACTTTTCAAGACAAAGGTCTCAAGACCATACTGTCCAAGTTTGGAATCAATCGGGTTTAAGCTCTAGGATGAGTTAACTGTTTTACAACCCTTAAAATCATGAAAAAAGGCCAAAAAGGCATATTTTGAGGGATTGATTGTAGCGCCCCCTAACGTTCAAATATTATGAAAAAATTAAGTTAGGTTAAGTGTGTCCTTGTGGACATAGACTACTAATTTGGTGAAGATAGTCAAAGTGATTTGGAAGTTAGGTGTCTTTATATATTAGGCCACACCCTTTGGATGTTCATTGGTCCATATCCTCTGAACGCAATGAGATATCAACAATTCCTGAAAATTATTCATTTAAATTGAACCAATAATGGACCTCAGAAATGTTGGTATGAATCGGAACAAGCGTTTTGAAGAAAAGTGCAAAAAAACAGTTTTTTACTAAATTCAAAATGGCGGAAAATCTAAGAAGGCGGAGTTTAGGGGTTACATTGGCAATTTTGTAGAGCAGGTCCGAACGGACCTGTATGCAAAATTTCAGGTCAATCCGTCATTGGCGAAAAAAAACGTGGGTACGAACACTCTAGGGGGCGCTAGAGAAAAAAAAATTAGAAACAAATATGAAAACTCAATAATCAAAAAAATTTCGCCAGTCTGCTTGTTCATGTGGAATTTCAGTTTGCTGGGGCATACAGTGTGCGGCCAGACGACGTTTGAACACGACAAAGGATAATAAACCTTTGAAAAACAATAGGTTCCTCTCCGACGAAGTCGACGAGGACCCTAAAAAAATAAAATGATTGTCACCCAACTCTGTAGTTCCCCAAATCTCTTTAAAAGATGTGTCTTTACACTCGTCTGAATTTTACCTGAAAAAGTTAAGTCAATGTTATAAGTGTCTTAAACTTTTCCTTTATCTAATGACCACCAGGAGGCGACTCCTCTGGTTGCAAACAAATATTTAGATTTTCTCGAAGCCTCTGAGAAAATTACCCTACTTCTCATGTGATCGATAATCTCACCATAATCTCACCAGTGTGCTTTCAGATCATACGTGTTAATTAAAACATTTTGGTTTCTTAAAAAATGTCTGATTCAGCGTTTTGTTCTTCTTAGCTTAAAATAAACCAAGATGGCGACGGCTAAAATGCAGACCTTGAGGCTTCACCAACAAATAGGTGAAAATGTCTGACAGGGTTTTACTCTCCTGTTTTGGTCTCAACACTTTTATTAGCTCTTTTTTGAGGCAGACAAGATTAATAAAAATGACTATATTGATCTTTTTCTGAATCTGAAAGGCAAATTTGCATTTTATAAAACACTTTGTAACCTTGTTTAGATAAGTGCTATACAAATACATGTACTACCATACTAATTAGAATTTGTATAAGTACATAAGTATCTTATTATTTTTGTTATATTATATACAAGCATACACTAAAACTCATCCACTGATGATTGAAGTATGAGTGCCTCAAAATTGTACTTAATTAGAGTACTTGTGTAATTTTACCAGTCTTGTTCTAAGAGTAAAATCAAGCTCATTATTGTTGTAATAATATCATGCAACATGTAACTTTCCAACATGACCTCTTTTTAAGATTAGCACGAAGAGGGGAGGGGCTTCCTATTAACACCTCGGGAGGCAGTTTTCTCTGAGTTGCGGGCCCCGACATGCTCCTCACCCAAAGCGATCTCTTACGTCTTCACCTTTTTGGCTGTGTGCTGACACACACAACGACATCGAGTAATTAAAGACCTGAGTGCGGCTGAGGGAGAAGGAGCATGTCTCAGCAGAATCACCTGCAGGGCAACGAGGGCTGTCACGGACCATCAACAGCACAAGAAAAGAAAGAAAAGGAGGGCAGAAGCAGACGGGAGAGGGTTGTGCATGGAAAGTGCAAACGAGGCTCGCACAAGGGCCGTGGCTTCCTATTGGCTGGGGGAGGAGGGGCTTGTCAGTAAGGGATTGGTGGTCTGTATAGTTTTAGATTGCGTGGAATACACACAGACACATACACACACACACACACACACACACACACACACACGCCCTTCTGTTACCAGATAGTGGTGCTTTGGACTTGAGGGAAAAGGCCAAACTGTTCCATCTGATAGTCGCAGCCGGAGATAAGCGAGGCAAAAACAACATTGGATATCCCGGACTGCGTTCCAACGCAATGTTTGTAAAAGTTTTGCCTCGTACATGATCTAAACATGGCAACGAAGTTTAAGAGATGGTTTAAAAAAAACACCCACTTTAAAGTCAGGGAATTGTTTGTTAATGTCATTCCTAGATGTACTGGACCGAGTTGTAGAATACACACAATGCCCTTCTTTTGGCTTTGTGCAGTAAAAACATACACATTTGGATAACACTGTCAGAGTGGCTCGGGTCTGTTCAGCGCCAAGAAATACAGTGAAACTCCAGAGCAATGTGACTTTCAAGAAATCACAACCCGCTTAATCAAGATAAACCTCAGACTGCGTTTATCGAGCACTTTCATGAAGAAACACGGACACATTGATGTTGAGTTTTTCTTTTCTTTACAAGCCAAGTGCCATTTTTGTGGAATCGAAGTATTTGATCTCAGCTTTTCAAGTAAGTGCACAGAGAGTTGTGCTGAATAAAGAGTACACGTTACTAAACTGACCTTCCCCTGCAACACAGTGCATGTTGACACATTACAATACAAATATCAGATGAAAAGCGATGCATCCGGGTCACTGATAGATGATCCATGGTCTCCCCGAGACAGTGAATTAATCGTCTTTCTCCATGTTTAAAAGAAAGAAAACATTTTAAATCAAGACCGAATCTCACACACACACAGACAAACTCATTACTGGCCTGAAAAATTTGTGGCCGCTTCGAAGTCGGCCCCCATTGCAAAAATGGTTGAAGTGGAAACCATAACTATATGACACGCTTTTCAATTATCGGAAGAATTCAAACGATGGATTGGAATCGTCTGAGATCTGAATGATGTCACGTAAAGTGTGCTCACACCAAGGCTTATGCGGTGTGGTTGATTTGAACTCCGGACTCTTTACTCAGGTCGTCACGCCGTGTAATTTCTGTTTAGTTCAGGCAGGCGAGAAAGAACTCGGAATCACATCAAATAACCACAATGAAATCCTCTTTTTTTTATTTTTATGCATTTCTCTTTCAAGCGAAATTCGCAAATGTAATCACGACAAAATGCCGGAAACGTCCCCAAAACATGCATTTTAATGGCCGACAAAGGAGATAGATGTCGACATCCGATAGCCTGCAGTTGCTCAGCCTTAAAAAAGGCCAAGCACAACACAGCGGAGCGAGGGCAAACCGCCGGCTGAGCCGATGCTCGTTTTCAGCTTTCAGCTTTATGTGTTCTGACTGGATTGAACACCAAAGACAGTAAATCACAGCGGAGGGCGCAGACAAGCACATCGCGCTGAGCTAACGTTACTGGGCCCCGCGGCTGTTTTCCCTCACCTCTCCTAACGAAACCTCAAAGAATCTTTCGAAGGAAAAAGCAATTGAAGATTCCTGCATAAAATTAGGTTCACCTCAGTTTTTGCTTGTATGAAAGTCCGAGGAACTCATCGGTTACGTGCCTCTGTGAGATTACCCGAGATGATAGTATAGAAAAGGGGCTTGATTAAGAAATGAGGTGGCACATGTTACCGTGGACAAGTGCAACTTTTACCCAACACTGAAGGGCACACTTGGTTTTCCATATTTACAGCACGTTACAACTTCCCAAATGCAATTACTTTTTAAAATGTGTATGAAATCGCTTTCCCTCAAGAACCATAAACATCATCCTTTCAAAATAAAGCTCTCCCAACAGGAGAGCGAGGAGGATAAGTGGGTCACAGACACGTGATGGGTTCATCGGAGGGATGCTGCATGTTTGCCACCCGCCCGCAAAACAAATCACGTGTCAATATTCATCTTCAGGAATCAATGGTGACCCTTTGACCCCAATAACTGTATCGTGGGATAGCAAAGCTCCACATCTCTGTGTCCCTACAGGATTTACGACGTAAGTACTTTGGGTTGTCGTCGTGACCAAAGATGTTTGGTGTAGATATGGTTTGTCTGAGTCCTGATTCTAAACAAACGCAGTCTTATTGAGTGACTATTTGAAGGTAAATATTTCAACATTCTGCTCAGTT
This sequence comes from Pseudoliparis swirei, assembly GCF_029220125.1. Lineage (NCBI taxonomy): Eukaryota > Metazoa > Chordata > Actinopteri > Perciformes > Liparidae > Pseudoliparis > Pseudoliparis swirei. The sequence continues at coordinate 4,391,966 of NC_079389.1, read as the reverse complement.
ATGCTGGCTTGGTGACACTGCCACACATGCAGAATATGAAGTAATAAACTAGACAATCCCTGACGAATGCTGGAGGGATTTGTAATAAAATGACAGCATGAATTTGGCATTGGACCACTCAATCTCCAAAGAAAGATAATGCGCATTCACAGTGCTACAGCACTTTAAGGTGATAGAATCACACCGTATCATGATCCATAAATTAACTAATCAAGGTAACATTTGCCATAAACACTGGCTTAATTTCTGAGAAGCCATCAACTGCCTCCACTCTCAAAGGAAACATCAGGAAGTCTTTTTCTATTAAGTAATAAGTTAATCAAAGGATCTGATCATCTCGAGCTAATTGAAAGCAGCAGCAATGTCTCCTGTCCAGTCAGGAACATGTTTTGGTTTCACAGATCCAGTGTGGATTTCTGATTATTTTTTATTTTGATCTGTGCTACATCTTACATGTTTAATTTATTGTCTGCATGCCATTTCCAATTAGGGTGAAATATCCTTTGAAAAACCACAATTAAGTAATTGAATAATGGCCTTGATGGGAAAATATTATTTTGTTTCTGGGAACTCCTCTAGTCATAAATGAAACTACCAAGAGGAAGAAACATTTTTACTGCTCCACCTTTACCAGCTCAGCATGAAAAGGATTAGCAAAGGAATGCATCTATAATTATAATCTGATAATAGACCTAATTTATATTCTTCAGAAATAGAAAATGGGTGGCCCCACTTTAATGTTTTTAATGCAGGTATTTAACGTGTCGGGTTGTCACAATATGAGACTTTGATATCACGGTTATTGTCAGGAAATATCTCCATTTACTCTATGTTAATCACGTTACTATTTATTTTTTCTTTCACCAGGAATATTACGTGGCGAAAATGCCATATATCCGTCAATTCTTACCTTTCACAATAAAGGTCTTGGATATCATTTTCAAATGCTAGTATTTCATATGGTATGTTGTTTATTCATCGTGCAGGCTTTTATTTTAATCTTCTTATTTACCTTTCCTTGGACTTTTTCCACCTAAGCTTTGCTCTGCCATTTGTCATAACATTAAAATTCAAGCTTTGTTGGATCAGTTTGTGTATCCACCAACTCCTTCAGGAAATATCTGGCTATTTAATGACTAAATATGAAAATAGCTGCCTGTGTGTTGCTTGAAACAATGTTGATGAGAACCAAACTGAACCAACAGCTAAGTCGTGAGCCAAACCAATGAACTGAAAAGGCTTAAACGCTCGGTGGAGCTCAGACTAGCAGTAGAGTCTGGAGAGTTCATCAGCGAGTGACCTTTTACACTTTTGTCATTTGCTCCATTATTCACGTTTTTCGTTCCTAGTGCAGCTTTCCTTTTAACTTTCATCTTTCTGCACTTTTCTTTCTGGAAATAACTTACCATTCGTAGCCTGCTGGTCCAGACTTGTCGTGACATCCGAGTCCACTTGTTGTCCACATCGTCCTAAACCGTGGATGAGCTGTTGCAATGGTAATTCGGACTCGGTGCTTGGGTAACACCTCCGGCCGCCCGAGCACCTCGGCGTGTACACTCCACAAAGCTCCCCTTCCTGCCTGGCACACAGCGGGCAGCAGCCACAGCCCGGCTCCCTCACTATCTCTGGACACGGCGTCGTGACTCTGGGACACACAGCCAGACGCTCTGCGGTACAACTTTGGCATCGGAAAGCCAGATCCCCGAGTAAGAATCCAGGCAATGCAAAGTACGCAAACAGCCACCTGTAAGTCAAATACATGACCATTCTGATGCTTTCTTGGTTTATTAAGTGACTGCTGCAAGTCAAAATGACCCGTGGAAGTTAATAGTATCAAGCTCAGTAGACTGAAAGTCAACTGTGTGTGTGTAAACATTGCGATGCCACTGACAGGGTCCTATCTCCTCTCATATTACTGCCTCACTGTGAATGAGGAACAAGAGGGCCCATTACTTCAAAGTGAATGTTTGATTGACTGATTTTGGTCAGTATGGTAGGTTCAAAAAGTACATTGTAAGATGAAGTCGAATGCCCAAAAGGTCCATCAGGAGTTGACTGACGTGATTTCTCAGACATATGTGAATCGACCAGGAACAGGGGCGAACAGACCATCTCCTCTCGCGTCGCCTTTTGTCTTTTTGATAGCCGTCAACTGAGATTAATTCTTTCTCTGTATTGACAAGCACCAGGGCAGGACTTGTAGCGCAGTCTGATCATGATGTTGTCCCTGGAACAGAACTGGAGGACTTCTTGCTTATCCAGAAAATATTTTCTTTGTCTGCCCCACTGGCATTTTGGCAGCACATTGCAGGAAGCAACATATTGAGCCATACTGAGAGCCATTGTGAGGCGACTTTTGTGCCTTTAATTTTTTGTTTGCAGATCTTGGATGGATTTGGAAACCTAACCAGTGTTTGGCACAGCGGCTCGAGGGCGGTAAGAATGAGCAGCTTGTCCTTCTTCTCGGCTCTCTAATTCACGACTTCCTCCCTTTCTTCAGCGAGAGCTTTGGAACACATCTGTAGCTTTGACAGGGCTGCAACGTGGATCATTCATCACTCATAGATCACCTCCAAGTACTTGTTTTGAAGGTTGAATCCCTAAAGGTTGTGATGACGCTAATGGGATCAAATCAACTCTGGAGTATCTCTTTGCTGAGGAGATGTTCTTTTTTTAACGTCAACTGTGCTCTTTTCCTGATCCTAACTAAGTAGTTTTGTTGCCTGAACTTTTCACTGATGCACAACTGATCCAGGCTCAGTTTAAGGCTTAGGGCCAATGACCAAGCTGTGTTATTTGATGCATTGGTCTGGGAACGTATTGGCAAATTAGGCATTGAATGTTAACCTTTGCTGAATTTCGGAGAAATCTACAGACTTAATAAGTCAAAGCGTAGTAAAAATGTGACATAAATGTTTCCTTCCACTAAAAAGACAAAAACATAGCCCAAACTACTCTACTATCAATGAGTCCAACCTATACGGTTCTTTGAGTTCTTGGCGATACGAGCATCTAACACGGTGACAAACTACTTTTCTGCAGTGAGGCCATGTTTCGAATATTTAGCAATAGTTAACTTGTCACAAGCAAATTGTTAAGTCAAGTGGGATATTCCACTTGGTTGGGTATGAATAGCTGTCGTCCGGTGACAATTCTCACCTGTGTGCAAAGAGACATTTGGTTCTTTTTAAACGTTGGTAACGGCTGCTGATTGGGTTTTGGTGTCTTGTTTCCTGTTTTATTTTGAAGTCCTTGTCTCTTGTGTCTTCTGTTTCCCTTCACTTCCTGTGATCGTCTGCCCTGTCCATGATTGTTTATTCCCTTCACCTGCCCTAAGCCCCGCCCTCATTGTTTCCACCTTTAGTCTGTGTCGACTCCTTGTTCTGGGCCAGATCGTTTTTCTACTTCCAGTGTTCCTCGTCGCCTTTGTGTCTTTTTGCAAAGTAAAGAATTGTTTAATTTCCCGAGTCTTTGCCATCGCCCTCAGAAACGTTAGCTAACGTGACAGAAAGATCAGGCCAAGACAGACTCAGTGGGGGAGAAGCACACATTGTCCAACATGGAATCAGCCGACTCCAGTTTCGCCCATCAGGCTCTCGCCTCGTAATGCGCACTTGTTGTCCACCACGACAGACTTCCCTGGGACATAATGGAGTCCCTCCAAGCCTTTTTTGCGGCCATGCTGCAGCCCACCGCAGTTCCCGCTGCCGCCTGTTTACCGCAGCCCACGGCGGTTCTGGCTCTCAGAGACCCGGCCCTCCCTGTGTCTCGTCGCCGCCCCCGGCTCCCCGTGTCCCGTCGCTGCCCCAGCCGCCCCCGGCTTCTTGGCTCCCGTCCCCGTGTCCCGTCGCCGCCCTGGCTCTCGGTGTACCCTCGCCACCCCGGCCGCCCCCTGCTCCCTGTGTCCCGTCGCCACCCCCGGCTCCCCGTGTCTCCCCAAGAAATGTCCCAACAGCCAAACACTACCACACACCAATAGTGGGTCATAAATTCGAGAAGGGTTATTTTTCTAAACATAGAAATATCCTCCTCATTCTGCCGTAAGTAGATTTTGCGTACCAGAACAAGGATGTATGGTCCCCTCCTTAATTTGTAAAACAAACTACAGGTTTCAAAGTACATGGCCTCTTTCTTCTACTCCTGTTCCTACCTGACAAAATATTTTCCATGACTTTAAAATGACAGCCGCTGTGCAAACAGCAAGTGTGTTGTCTTTCACCGGCACGGAGCCTTTACAAAACCGTGTTTATCTGCCGTGTAATCCATTTGCTCTGTCACCTATGCTTTCAATTTAGGGAAGTGGAACTATTTTCCTACGACCACTCCTCGGCATTTCTCCACTCACAAATACATTTTGATTATAATGTGTGTAGACGTTGCTTAGCAATCCCGAATGAGCGGGCACTCGCTGAAAATTTTTGAATCGTTATAATTTTGCACATGAGCGGAACGACCTGATAAGAGTAGCGCTGAGAGATTTTTCAACTGAGATTCATTTAGCCGAGACAAATGGAATACCAAAGAAAGAAAGGTGGTCCCATTTTCCAGAGTCAAGTAAATTTCCTCAGTCATGGATAGAAGAGTAAAAAATGAGGCTTATATTTTGGGAGGACGCTAATACAAACAAGAGGTTAATGAGGTTGTAGTATTATGAATGGTTTATCATAAAGTATCATCTGAAGAACAAGAAGTGTCTCTTGCTAGCCCACTTTTAAATCAATATTCCCCACACAGGGGAACACATTCTAATAGTTTTGATGACCCATTCAAATGACTGTTATGTAAGATGTTTAGGTATTTGCAGTGTTTGGGTGCCCTGGGGAAGAAGGCTCAGTAGCTGATTTGTGGAAGCGGATCGTCATGCAATTACTCCAGAGAACGCCAAATAGCAGCGCAGCCAGAACGGTGTCCAGACTTATTTTTATCACACAGTGTCTGCACACGAAGAGCTGGGACAGGATGTGTTCCGGAGTCTTCTGTCAAATTGGCCAGCGACGCCGGAGGGGGGCGCGCCCTCCCGACCAATCGGTTAAGGCGCTCGCAAGTGGTCAGATGGGTTTTGGAACGAGCTTTAACCGCGAGGCTGTTTCGCCATATTTGGTTTTTTTTCAATGCCGCGTCTTCGAGTTTCATAACTTGCTTTTGGATGATCTGGCACATGTTTGCAACATTTCTTATGGAGAGTGATGCCCAGAAAAGTCCCAAACACATCAGAATAAGATATTGCCTGCAGAGACCCTGCTCTCTGCTGATACTGACAACCCCACATAATTCTTATCGGGGTTTATTTTTGTATTTTTTTTGTTGCCGATTATAACCAACCGAAACATTTTTGGGTTGTATGTCGAGCGTTTAGGACAGGGGTCGGGAACCTATAGCTCTTCCGGTGACGGCATATGGCTCCCAGACAATTTTGCGTTGAAAAAAAAAAATCTCCGCCCGCCCCCCTGTAATTTTCTATTTCGCGCCAGAAGTAATTTAAGGTCCTTTTCTTAAAGACGTCTTTGTTCTTTTATTAAACTAAACGTCTGTTATTGATCGTATCTACACAACAGCATGTCATTTCTGTCTCTACGTGTTGCGTTAACACTTCCCGGCACTGCAGAGCTCCGATGCCGGCGTGTGCACGCGCATCGGGGCGGAGCAAAACATAGTCTCCCCCCCCCCCCCCCCCCGTAGCATCATGCAGCACCATAAGTCGCATTAAAAGCAAGACATATTTAATTTATTATACGTTAAAAATACTATATGGCTCTCAATGAAATATATTTCGAAATACTTGGCTTTTATGGCTCTCCCAGGCAAAAAGGTTCCTGACACCTGGTTCAGGAGAACTACATGAAAATGCTAATGTATTGTGTTTGTCTCCTAAGGGGCACTGTAGAAAACAGGGTGGCCAGCTTCATTAAAAGCTATCTGCTCTGTATGTCCATGTAAACAACTCATTGTAAGTAAAACAAATTAAACACAATTATTACAGGCAGCTGATACCCAAAAGAATGCCTATGTATTCATATTCAATATGTTTGACTATCATACACATTGCTCATGGAAGGTTTTTGATTATATTAGATTATACTTGTATATTTCTAAAAAGAAAATGTGCTGCTGCGTCAATAATTTTTTTAAATACAAATATAAAATAAAATAACAGGACAGACTACATTTAAGAATTTAAATAAGGGAAAGAAAAATGTTAAAAATTAAGGTGTATACCCTTGACCCCCCTGTAGGACACCAATGGAAATTCTCAGACGGTCTACAAGTTGCATTACAATCTTCGAGAATAGACATTATAACTGACAAAAAGATTCAATGTATTCATGTCTGTTTTATGATTATCTGAACTCCAGAAAGATATTTTTAAAAATTGTTTCCCCAATTTTGTTTCACCTGCATTCTGCATGATTGAGTGGTTTCTAACTTAATTCAGGTCGTGATTTATGTTAGCTAAAGGTTAAGACGGGCGTACCAGGAAGTGATGCTCACACCTAAATATGTGCATCTCTAGCCAGTCGTGGGAGTGCTGAATGTGGATGGGAATGTTCCGTTTTCTGTGCCTTCCGCCTGGCAACCCTGTTCAAACTATTCCCAAAATCCTTTTTTTGCTCAGCGCCTTCTGGATTAGCAGAATATAGTCCAGCCACCCCAGGCCATCTGACTTTAGGAGTACGATTGACCACAACATGTAAACATTGACATTGCATGTCTCTGTGAGATGCTACCATACAGGCTTGTTGACAGAGAGGCCTCTCAGTTCAAGTGTCTCCGGGGAGGCTTTATGTGGAACGTGTCTTTGGGTAGCATGGGAAAGGCCAGCTCAGTCTGGGAAAGGAAGCAGCCTGTCCATTGCTGTTGCACAATCCAATTAACCCTGAGTCGCATCGATAAGAGAACCGGACTGGATGACCAACGGGTTTTTTTTTTTAACCAGCCCGTGCGTCCGTTAGCTGGCTGGTGAAACACATTTGAAGCATCTTCAGCACGGCTTCTAATCAAATCTCTTTGCCTGGGGAAAAGGAAACTATTTTTGCTTCAAACGGCACCGTAAAAGCCGGGGTATGTGCTCACAGAGCGTCTCTTTCTCTTTGCTTCATCAGTTTGGGTTTTTAGGATTTTAAACCTGCTTTTATAATGGATACAATCACTGATGCTCTGGTTTTATTGAGGTACATATTATACAACTGAGTAAATGTATATAATTAATACATTTTTCATCCATTTTGTTTTTTTAATATGGACCTGTAACTAACATGCACATTTGAGAATTCACGGCATTTACAGTGCACATTTGCTTCAGACGAACACATCACACGTGTATGTAAAAATATAAAATCTTTATCTTACTGCATTCCCATGTAACATCTGTTTTCAGTGCCTGCCTCCTGCAAGATAAGTTAATTAATTTGTGGGTGGGTCCAGAAAGCCGATGGCCACCATGTCTGTTTCATACAGGATTTATTTTTGTCTGTTGATTTCATTTTTATGCTGGACTTTTAACCATGTTCAGCATTCTGCATGGTAAAAGTAAGGGTATACATGTGTTAGTTTAAGTTGTAATTGTTGCAATTTCGTATCAAGTTTTCATCTCGTCATCTTCTGTTCATCTTATACATGCATGTAAAAAAGTTTGATTACCTCACGTGTAACCTTAATGACAATGTATGTGAATGCCATGATTTTTTAAAATGTTTTTTTATAGATGGTGTTGTCTGTTTACTTGTTGGCACTTACCTTCATCTGGACAGGTAAGCCATAACTCCAATACATCTGGGTACTTGGATTGCCAGCAGAAGGTCAGTCATTATACCAAAAAGAGAAATAATCATGTGCGTTTGAAGTTAATTTGATTATTTTCATCATTATCGGCTCAAAAGCAACAATCATCATCATCATCATCATCATCAGTGTGGCAACCTGGTAACTTTCTCGTGACATTGAAGCGACTCGTCAGACTTCTACGAAGCAACCAGCAACACAACTAGCGACTTATTCAGACCACCAGGGAAGAAAGTGGATGATTCCCATCCATGACGCTCTCAAAGAATTTCATTATTGATTCGTCCAGTAGCGAATTATTACGGCACTCAATAAGTCGCTGAGTTTTTCAAAAAATGTTCATCCGATTAATCAAAGAAATAGTCAACAGATTAATCGATTATCAAAATAATCGCTAGTTGCAGCCCTAGTCTAGGCTATTGATGGTTGCTTGTCTGGAACCTCGACTGAGGTGGCACCCTAAGAAGTACCAGGAACCAGCTCTTAACTTTTTCTAATGGAAAAAAAAGAGAATTAGTATATCATGCATTATATGTGACAATTATAAAGGTTAAGAAAAATATATATTTATATATATATAGTAAAAAATACTGGGGTGGTTTTACGTTGGACCCATTGGATTATGATCAAACTCAGACTAATGCACATGGACACATTTAAACACTGTCTGTGATGTTAGCTGCTGGTCTTGAACCGTATGCAGGATTTGGACCGTCTTTCTCACTCATGTGTCTGTTTTCTCCAGGAATGGCCTCGAAGTTCGTCGTCTCGCCGTGTGACCCGCACTTGTTCGACAGCGGCGTCAACGACTGCCTGTCAGACTTCAACAGGAGCATGGAGTCCAGTGGCTATCGGGAGAGTTGCCCATGGCCGACTGCTAAAGGGTACGTTTTATTTATAGTTGACACAACTGTTGGGTTCTGAGTTAAATTGTCCAAATTAATCTTTCATCTATATCTTAGATTATTAATTTAATAATTTTAAAACAGAACCTCTTTTATTTAGATCAAATAAACAAGGTGCCAGATTAAGTAAACTGGTATTATCAAGTAAATACACGTATCCAATCAGACTTAGTATCGGAGATACCCGATATTACAGAGCTGTGACTCTCTGTCAGCCTAGCTACAGTGCTAAAGAGAAACCTGTTCTTATTTTTCTCTATTACTGATGAGTTATAGGCTTTACTGGCATTACGGAGGGCCTTCTTATATGTTTTAAGACTCTCGCCAAACTAAGCGGGATTCTTCAAGATTAGTAGAATGCCATATGCTTTCATGATGTTTGCTTTAGTTTGTGGGTCTGGGGGTTATACCAGGGAGCAAACCTCCTCTGCCTCACTGTCTTCTTCTTCAGAGGGGCTATCGAGTCCAGTGTCATTCTCAGTGAGCCTGTGGCACTATCGACAAGATGATCAATCTTGAAACCAGGAGTCCTCTTTTATATTAAGACGTGGTATTAAATTAAATCTTGACTAACGGTGTACACGGTGTAGTATAAACTCAAAAGTTATGAGGTTGTGGTCTGACAGAAGAGGGTTCTGTGGGAAGACCTTCAAATGCTCAATGTCAACGCCATAAGTAAGAACAAGATCAAGCGTGTGGCCAAAGCTGTGAGTGGGTTTCTGTACTCTCTGACAGAAGCCAATCGAGTCCAACAATGAGATGAATGCAGCACTAAGGGAATCATTATCAACATCTACATGAATATTAAAATCTCCTGTAATAAAAACATCAGTTTTAAGGGCGAAACTTGATCAAAATTCTGAAAATTCAGATATAAATTCTGAATATGGACCTGGGGCCGGTACAGTATCACGAATATTATTGGCTGTAATGTTTTCCAGGTTGGATTTGAAAGATGAGTTGTAGTTTAATTTAGGTTTATGATTAATTAATAGGCTCGAGTCAAAGATGGCTGCTACTCCACCTCGGAGGACACGACGCACCAAAACCGTGTGCATGAAATGTAAGAAGCTGCCTCCTATATCATAAAATATTTGACTTTGAGTATTAAAAGGGCCGCGACAGCCGATTAACTTCTTCCTATCATATTAGCGACCGCTCTTCCAAACACAGCACCCACTTCAGGAACCGCTGCTGGAGCTATCCTTACATATTTCCATATGAAATGAAAGTCAATGCAGGCTTGAACCATGTCAGTTTGGTAATACAACACCCGTCGACTGGATTCCTGTCCCATTTCATATCCCCGTCGCACAATATTGCTGTGAGCTGGAACCGTCTAATTTCTGTGAGATGCTTTTATTGCTTCACTGACTAACGACTAACCATTTGACTCCTCTCGCCAGCAACTACAACGAACTGAAGACGTGCGTGGACGACTGGGCGAACGCGACTCTCTGTCGGGGTCACGGCTCTCTGAAAGACGACATCTTCTTGGCGGTTCACAAGACGTACTTCAAACGATGCGAAAAGTTCCGAGATCCCTCGCCGACCACTCTCGCTGCGTTGATAGCGCCCGTTGTTGTTGTCACGCTCTTCCTGCCGATCGTCTGCGCTCACCTCGCCACCCGGAACGCATACTGGCTCGACTCTCCGGGGCTCTGATGTGCTGAGATTACGACGGGAGGGAAAGAGGAAGTCAGGTGACGCAGTAGAGGTCGAGTCCAACGGATACAGGACTAGGGTGGTAGCGTGATATGGAGCTACACGATTGATTGATTGATGGATGTCATGAAATGATTGGTTGAAACTGGTTGGTACTGGTTAAAACCGGGATATACCTTACTTTAGCAAACGTCATACTTTGTTTTTCAGTATTTAACGATGATTTTTTAGTCTCCCGAAGAATCATGAAGATTTAAAGAAACTGTATGAACTGTATTCCGGATTGTGTTTTGCTTTGTGTCCTACGTACTTTTTGTGGTGGAGGAACTAGCTAGCCAGCTGAACCCCTTATTGCTGAAGTAGTTAAACTAAAATAACAAGTAAAGGGGATCCTACGCTACAAAAACGTGCGCAAAAAATATTTTTAATGTTTTTTTTAACTCCATCTCACTTAGACACACTTAGTTTAACCTTGAACTTTTCATATACCTAACCAAGTAGTTGTGTTTGAATTCACAGTATTCATATATTTAAATATTAATATATATTAATACCCTGTATTGAAGTCTTTCTACCGCTGTAGTTACCGAGGTTGTGATCAGACCTCCACTCGATGAGTTGGAAGTGAGCGTGTGACGGAACTTTCGCTCTCACCACCTGCCGAGGAGAGAAAATCGTGACCCGTGGACTACGGCAAAACAAACCACGGGCCATAACATATGCGTTTGTACATAAACCCTAATTTGAACAATGGTTAGTTGGAAACATATGATTCATGTAGAACTAAAAGTTCAACTGTTTCAAATGTAATCTTCACAAAATCGTTGTAAGTGCAAAGTTGGCACGACCCACAATTATGAAAGTATTGCGTTTTCCATTCAAGTCTTAGATACCAACATAATACCACTCCACTATACATTCTATCTATACACTCTTAAAAACAATTACAAATTTATAAATTTATAGTCTATCACATATAGACAATAGTAGATAGAATATATTCATTGTGTTCTTTCTTTTCTCTTTTTTCCTCCTAAAGAAATAAGAAATGTGCACCCCATGGCTGATATTTCTTGTTTCCTTTTTTTCTCCTCAATATTTTAAATGATCTATACCTCTTAATGGATGGCTGTGCCATTTGTATATTTTCAGGTGATTATATATGAATGAAAACAGTTATGGATACTTTTATTCCAATAGTCATACACACACATATAACATACATTTGGTAGAGCTTCATACTTGACTGTATAAATACTTGTAGCTGTGAATGAACTTTCTGGAACTCATTATTATGTCATATATGATGAACTCCGCCCATCTGACACCGAGTGAGTTGAGGAAAATAAAACCTTAATGTTTGACAACTTTATATTTGAATAATCTGTATTGTATTGAAAAAAAGAGGTTATTTTTGTATTTGAAACACATAATAAATATTTATTCCAGACAAAAAACAATGTTAACTGTTGACTGAAAACCTCTTTACAGCTAGAAGTGTCTGCGTTAGAGGCACACAATCTGCATTTTACAAGTATGTCATCAGAAGAGTGTACATCGAGGGATTGTTGTGTAGCGCCGTGTGCCATCAAAACAATAAAAAAAAAAATGTTTTCAATGTCGCCTCTATTGACAATTTTGAAAATGTAAATCATAGTTGTAGTCTGTCCGCACAGCATGGCAGAAACAGGAAGTAGAGCAGAAAGCGTTTAATAGTTGGGCGTAAAGTAATCCAATGGGATGGCCACGTTACTCTGTTTCCACTGGAAGTTACTATAAGCTTGTTGTAAAGTTACTTCCTGTGCTTTTAAGGACATTTAAACAATTGCTTAATGCAACTTTTATGGCAATCGTAGCTTTAATTGGATGTAAAAAAATGTGTATGTGTTCCTGAAAGTCACAACATTGAAATAAAACCTTTATGAAATGAAAACCTCCTTATATTAACGAGAGAATTTCCATTAAGAAAAAAAAAAAGAGTACACACACACAAAGGATTAGTATTTAATTCAAAACCCATGAAATCAACACAAATATAACAATGAAAACCGGATTTAGGAAAATATTCCTGGTGAGGAACTAATCCTTTTTGGTATGCAGTGCAATTAAAGAAAAATGAACGGCATTCCTGCAGTTTCTAAAATAACCCATCGACTATAATTCTGCTCGTCTGTCACTGTGAACCTTCCTCGTAATAGCGGATCGAATTGCTCACATATGGATTTATAGTGAAATGATGGTTGAAGCTAACGCACCACTCCAGACGTCTTCACTCAAACCAAAAGATGTTGAATTATAAAGAGGTTATAAATTAATAACGCAGCCAGTTCTTAGATTTTGGGGTGGGTGGTCTACCCCGCTACCGTGGTGGTATAAGGTGACTAAATCTGGTGAACTCAGAACATTGACATAGACATTTTTTGAGGTTCACAAAAAAAAAGTTTTTTCTTTTATTATCTTTAATAATACCCACGATTCCACGCTTATCATCAGACAAGAGAACAATGACCCGTATGGCTCTTTTCACCAGCTCACCAAATAATACCGTTCCACTGGGCTCCAGACTGGGATGCCAGCTACCGGGGTCAAAGGTCATGAATCATGATTTTAATCCTAAAGTGTCCCATCTAATACTTGTTTTTTCAGAACATTGTCCACTTATGAGATTGTTAGCTTGCTGCTTTAGCATGGAAGTCAATCAATAACAAAAATGTAAAATCCATCCATCCATCCATTATCAATACCGCTTCATCCTCATTAGGGTCGCGGGGAATTGAGCATAACATTACTCAACGTTTCAATAAAGTTGAGAGTCGCCATGGACCGATTCATCAGCCCCGAAATAAAGTTGTTGTGTAAGACCCTGTTCTCTCGAGCTAATTCAGCCGCCTGAGGTCTTGAAAACGTCAAACTGCTCGCCAGCACACGTCGGCCAACCGCCGTCAACGAGACGTAGACGCGTCCAGCTATTAAGGTCACAATTAAAATCTTCCTACCAGATGAGACTCCAGGTCAATTACATTGGCCCGTTCAGCTTTCAGCTAGAGTTAACATCAAAGGGATGGGAAGAGCCAAAAACAACCCGGAGCGTGACTTCGAAGATGGAGTGAAGAGGAAGCCTCGCTTCCAGCAAAACAGAGTTCATGAATTTTGTTCTTGGAATTTGGAATTGTAGCTACAGTTCATCTTTCAATCAGGAGTCACATCGCCACCGCCTTGCAAATCACATTATTAATTTTCTTTTTTTACTTTTCCGATATCCTTGGATCGGTCTTAACGTGGCGCCTTGGGGGATTGTAATAAAACACACAACCAGGAAACTAAATATATGGTGCGCTGGTTTTAAACCTTTTAATTAAGTGGATTTAAGAAAGAACCGTTTTTCACCACAAGTAGCGCTGTAGAGCAATGCTACGTGTGCGACTATTTTATGTTAATAAACTGATCAAAAGACGGGGTGATAATGTCACTCTTCCATATAATTGTTCAAAATGAATACAAACGTTACAAAAATAGGCTAATAATAGAACTGTAGATTATTTGAATAGAGGGGGTAATTTATTTATATTACACATTTTTTACAATTATTTTGGTTAGCTAAATCTCAGTATTTAAAATCGCTTGTATCTACAACGTAAATAGCTCTTGTGTGCTCAAACGTCTTTTTTTGGTCACTCAATAGCTTTTGGACCGCAGAAAAATGGGAAATCAGCTTTGCCAGTTCCGACGTGGAAAACATTTACATTCAATAATATCACGGGCCAAGGTGTAATGGAGAATAACGAAGATAACTCTGTTTGCCCTTGTATTTTTAAACCCTGACACATAAACACGTGGTTGAAAAGGTCCATTGAGCCTATTTTTGAATGACGCTCCTATAGAGCGCTAAACCACATTCTGTGACCCGTTCGCTGCATCATTAAATACAGACCACAGCAGGTGTAGCATTGGGGGATTCATTCACAGCATAATTCCACATCAATTCTCTTCACTTGTATTCATTTTCTCCATTTCATAACTATGTTTTTACATCGCGAGTGTTGATTGCCTTGACCGCTTTGTGTACACACAAGAGACAACAAACTAAAAGGCGTGGGAGTGATATTTACAGATCGAAGGTCAGTTTCCCCTGAGACAGAATTCTCGCTTGGACATGGTTATGTGAAATGAAATACACTAATATGGTTTGCATACAAAAACTACTCTTCACTTCTGACCCTGAATATTTGTTTTTTCACTCAGAATGCAATTTTGCTTTAATTTTGGAGTTGAGTGTATACGTGCAGGAGCAATCATTATTATCAGGTAAAAACATGATTTTGTTTTCTATTTTTGCCATTTTTAATAGTTATTTATGGAAACCTCACGGTGTCTTTTTCCTAAATCCACCTTAAATGTCTTTAACAGTGGAGAATTCAACACACATAAATATGAAAAGGGGCAAAGATAGAAGCTAGAAGGACCGTGCAAATTACTTAAAAAGTCATGTTTAGAGACAAAATATAAACTTATAGTGACAGTGCCAACACCTTTTTTCTACTTCCTATCTAGCGCCAACAACATCCATAGAATGCTCCGAAACTAAGTATTTGGAGTGGAAAGTGTGTGAGAGTGGAGTCTTTAACTCACCGGCCTTTGAGCCCAAATCCCATCAACGTCTTCCTCTTCTTCATAAAATACGACTGTCGCAAAAAAATAAAAAGTGTTTTACTTGTGTAAGTCTCTTGTGAAAATTTATTTCATTTCTATGTACAGTAGCTCTGACAACTGGTGTTTCTCCGATCACGTGTCAGGACTATTCGGTTATTTCAAATCCTACAGCGGGCTCGGCAATACGGGATGCGAAGAATAAATCTTGTGGTATTTCAAAACAGATGGTACATTGTAATTCCAAGCTTACCGTATAACGCATCAGTTACCCGTGTCCCGGTGTTTCCAGTGCTTGTGTGTGCGCTCAGTGCCTATGATAAGTGCGTTACTACATTATTCACGACATCCCTGACAAAAATGCACCACGACGCGTTGGAAATATAGCCGGATGAAGCTGAAAGAATAAACGTCTGAATCTGTCCACCTACACAATGTTATTTTCTTAAATTGTATAATAACTCTCCCAGCGATTTGAACTTTCGGGAGTACAAACTTCTGGCATGGCGTTGAATCCCGAAAGGTCACAAAATAAATAAATCAGAGTAGAAAAATAAGGTTGACACCACCCGTGTCCACTATTTGCTTCTACATCCGAGTTCACAACAACGGGGTCAGTGGGCTGGTATGCTGGGCGTTGACCCCCCCCCCCCCCCCCTTGAAGAAGCTTGCACAGTCTCTGGTTGGCTTCAAGGGGAGAGTCTACATTTAGAGAGGAGGCTTTGAGCCAGGAGCTCAGTTGGCAGCCACCGAAGTGAACTTTTGCCCAGTCAAAGTGATCATTACTAAAAGTCTGTACAGAAAGGGAAAGGACTACTTAACTCCTTGTTTGCACATCATTGCAACCTATCGGCGAGGGCAGTAGTATAAAGGCAGCTAAGCTAACGCAGGCGGTGAAATTCAAGGGCTTTGAGTTTGAAGTTATTCATCATTATGCATTTTGATTAAAAAAAAATCTGGTTCCTGGAAGAAAATTAAATGAAAGCAAATCTATCCCCCTTTCAGGACGAAAATAAGTCTAGATGATCCGGCCGTAGGTCGCCATGATCATTGCACTCGAGCCCCAGAACCTGCAGAGTAATTAAAGGGATAGGAGAGGATAAAAAAAGTTCAATAAAGTATTCATGTAGGCTGATTCCTTTGCTAGATTTTGCACCATCCACTTCAGGTAGGGTGCTCCGACTCAGGGAGTTGAACACAACACTGGAATAAACAAAGGTTTGAAGGGAACTTCCAGCTCTAGTTTTTGTATATTTTTTTTACAAGCACCGTGTACTGTCGCTCCTTTCGCTTTGTCACTACTCAGAGACAACTGAGGTTTTCCGGAGAGGCTCGCTCCGATTGGTCAGAGCTGGAGGGTGGAGAAATTCAAACTGGCGGGGTCCAATTTTTATATTTATACAAGCATGTGGATCTCGTTGTACTCGTCTCGTCCATCTTCATCGAAGTTGGGAGAATCCTCGTCGCAATCCAGCTGCGAAAAAGACAAAATTATCTTCAATAATTTTAGTTCATTCAAAACTTGCTCAAAGGCCCCAATTTATGCAACGGATTGAGGATACTTTTGAAACTCTTTTGATGCTGTTTAAACCACTTTATGCTTATCTGAGAACTGTATAATAAAGAACTACCTAGCTTAGTAGAATCAGCTATCTTGGCTGTGTCGCAATGCGCCTCCTGGCACTACCGAAGACCACTAATCAAACGCATCACAATGTATTACAAATAACAAAGTGTAAAAAACAACTCACCGTCACACGGAGTGCTATGTGCCGGACTATTTCCAATCATTGTGCTAAGCTAAATTAGCCAACTGCTCGCGGTATAGCTTCATACTTAGCAAACATGACTGCGTTTCGATATCGGCGTATAACTCTCAGCATGAAAGCCAAAGTATTTCTGAAACGTTGTGCTAGTCCTTTGATAGGAAAAGGAAGTGGACCATAACACAAGGGCAACAATGGTTTTTTTGGGTGTTTTTTTCCGTAATCCTGACTAGATGAAACAAGGTGTGAAAGACTCAGAAATACCTAAACGTGTTTGTTAGAAAAGAAGAAAACAAAGAATAGAAAGAGAGCACATGGTGTGTACAATCTGGTTAATATAGAGATTACGGTTAGAGAGGTGACGGATTTGATATCATGGAGGTCTAATTATGGTACTTTTTGCATTATTTCCATGTAGTTTGATTCTCCAGTGTCTCGGGGTTCATGGGACCTTTGGATGAACACAACACGGACGGTGGTCAAGTTAAGAACAAAGTTGTTTATACTAGCTCCTGAAAAAGTCTACATTTTGGAAGTGGAAGGCTTTAATCTGACAGCGTTGACATGTATGGGTTTAGGGGATCTAACCAAGAAAACATGGAGCACGGCTTCAGGTCGGACTGAATCTCCTTGTGGTTTCGAAAAAGAAATATCTGCACATCATCTGAAAATATTTGCATGCAAGCTGTTTATCGTCACCGAGGAGAAAAAGTATGCCAACATCCATATATTACATTTTACTGTAAAATAATAAGTAGTCCAGGGAGAGGGGGGAGCAATGTGGAGATCAGATTATTGTGGCAAAGACAATTTACCGCCTGGAGCTCCCGTTCCTCGAAGATCCTCGAGAGGATGAGGCGGCGAAGCGGCACCGTCATGATGAGGACGAAGGGGAACGCCAGCGAGGCCTCGGTGGACTTCACTACCCACAGAGCCACAATGCACGCCAGCTGGATGATGGTGAACATGTTCATGCGCCATGTCTTCACCTAAAAACAACACACAGGAGGTGGTTAGAGGGTCGAAAACAAATCGCCGCGCGGTACAGATGTACAGAGATACTCACAAAACTATTCCCTTGCGCTGAGAAAGTATTACATATTTATGGCGCCATCTAGTGGAAAATCCTGCATCGGATTTTTCCTGAAATATATGTCAAGTCAAACTGAACTCTGTGTCAACCTTTCCTGTCTTTCTCCTGTTTTCCATGTGTCAAAAAAAATGTGGTTTCAATCCGATACTAAGGCAAACGCAGATCAAAATCCATAATTTTGCTGCCAGTACTGTGAACAATTATGCGGGGGCGGGCCATGTGTCATTAGCGGGATCTTCCGAGTACATTTTGATTGCAACTGACATAATACAGACGTTCCCGCTCACGTGGGAGTGATTTAATGTACTGTTCCTTTGGAATTGGTTCTAGTCATGTGTATGTCATCCTCCCACTTTCTTCTCAGTGTAATGAGTAAGCTAGTTTAGTATTGCAGTGCTTTGGCTGTTGTTTATGTGAAAATATTATTATATTTCCATTTATTATGTAAGCCTCCCCCAAGCTTAAATAAAGGTTATTTTATTGTAGGTGCCGTGAAAAAAAACACACTTTTATGTTTATCTAAAAGTTCATATGAGGCTGCAACCCATAGAGATAGACATAATAAATGGGTACATTTTTGTGTTATTAAATTCACTCTGATTTACTCTCCCTCCACTAAGAAGCTCAGCAAGGAAACTTTGGGATGTGGAAATACAAAGTACGCAGTTCATAACCAAAAGATTTATTACATTATACAGAGCAGGGACTGCAGATAATGCCCTCATCACTTCCAATGAAAGCCAGTGAGAAATTGAGAATCTCGTAATCGCCTCTATGGAGAGGAGGAATGATTACAACCTAGTGTTTATGGTCACTTTGGGATCCGAACTGTTGTTTTAAACTGTGAGCCTATCCTTGTATTATTACCTCTATGTGTACAATGAGGCCCTGTGGTCATCTTGAGGCTCTTTGTAGTTCCTTTGTGTCTCTTTGAGATCATTGTGTCTTTTGTAGTCCTTTGACGTATTTGTGTCTCATTTTTTGTCTCTATTTGTGTCTATTTGACATTTTGTAGGTGCATGCACCTGACACTTTGCCCCTGGGCGTTATGTAAAGACCGTATCCAGGTTTGATGTCGATCAACACGCTGAAGTGACAGCGGCAATGCAGTGGACAACATCATCGTATAGAAGACGAGCGGCTTGACGACTCGTCTATACGTTACCTTGGTGACGTATATGTGGTCAGGGTGGTGCTTGACGGGCGTGACCATGAGTGTGATGCGTTCGTACAGTTGGATGCCGGTCAGAGAGGTGACCCCCATGTACAGGAAGATGCCAAAGAGCACCGCCAGAGGAATGAGGCGCAGCACGTCCGTCATCACTATGGACATACCTGATGGGGAGAAAATGGACAAAAAAGGGTTATTTTTTTAGCAAATGGCAGTCTTACTGTTTTCGAAGGCACACGTGAAACAATTGTTTGCAACTGCGGAGAGAATTATTCAGCCAACAGCCCTCGTGACAAACATGCTCGTCGATCCGGCACATTCACAGTTAAGCTGTAAGGGTTGAAAGACTCTTTGGGCTAATCCCAAAAAACGTCTTTTTCAAAAAGCTCAAGCAGCACTTCAATCAAACAAGGGCTCAACAATCACGATGAGTCCTTGTGGTTGTTTACCCAAACTGGATTAAATGAATAATTCGGACTACTTTGGGAACCCTACCGTAATTTAAATACGATATCCTGCTGGCCAAATAGTGCTCCTGAGTGGATGAAAACAATGTTGCATTGTCATTTTCTTTTTTTTAAACAATTTTCATTTGGGAAAATGTCTTGTTTTCGGTTTACGTTGAGGGCAATTTGTAAACGGGTTGTAAAATCGTTGTGAGGTCTCGCAATGGGCTGATTCATAGGTTGCGAATGTCTCGGCAGAGGTGGCACCCTGTGCCTTTTTTGGAGCTTGTGTTTCCTTTCAAGACAAATAATTGCACGGAAATTCCAGCGCTGTAATAATGCGGTTAAAGAAAACAAGCGCAGCCAGAAAATAAAACTAAACAGTTTCTCTGCAAGTGGTCAGCAGTTCAGATTCCTCCAGCTCCATCCAGTTGCACTTGGTTGTTTATTGCCACTTTTTAATGAGAGCACTATTTTGTAGAATGAAAGACCTCTTATGATTTAAGTTGAACTGTTTCTCAAAAAAAAAAATTTAATAATAAGACGAAATTGGAGACGGTACCCAAGAGGAGAATTCCACCAACCAATTGACTGTTTGCTAAACCGCAACCCCCCCCCCCCCCCCCCCCCGGTTACCGTTGCCTTGTCTTTAGAAGCTCTTTGTTATAGCGTGTTTGAAGTTAACGGTGATGCATTCTCGGTGTTGAAACAACGGGTCTCCAGTTACACGCCGAGGGCAAACTAAGGCAGGGTTCTTATTTCTAGCCGACAACCGTGGACTTTGCTGGCGTGGTTTTCCAAACGTAGCCGGTGTGAATTTATGCTAACGTTGAAACTCTGCACATTAGTCGAAAACTCTGTCTCTGGTTTTAGTTTTTTTGTAGTTTTCCAGGAAATTACTAACAAGAAACAAGAAACTCTGTACAAGAGTCGCATGGCTTTTTTCCCACGATTAAAAAAACCAACAACTAGGCATGTCCCGGGCAAAAAGTTAGCATTCTCACCAGTCTATGATAATGGAGCAGAATTGTTTGTGAATTATAGTGTTTAACTAGTCAGATCTGAACTTTAATTGAAAGTTAGTCTCTTTTAAACTGGATGAAATGTGTTGACATTACATTACATTTCAGTTAGCTGACACTTATCAAAAGCGACTTATCATGTTACGTTCATACACCGTCGACAAAGCTACAGGGAGCAATTCAGGGTTAAGTGACTTGCTCAAGGACACACTAACTAGGGCGAGAATTGAACTGCCAACCCCCTTATTGAAAGACAGACCTGCTAACCACTGACCCCCAGTCACCCTGGAAATGTATTGACAAGCTCACTTCTGGAGTCCTAAGACGCAACAAAATGTTACTCGCATACTTGATTTGCTTTTTTTCATCTGTGGAAAAAGAGGGGGGGGGGGGGGGAAGAGTTCTGGCAGGTGATTAAAAATTTTATTTACTCATGTCAGCTTCCCAGAATCCCTTTCCCCTCTCTCACCAACGAGAACAGCCACGCAAAGCCCGGTCAGCCTCTGTTCTTTCACCTCCTGGATCACGGGCTTTTGGCCCGGCGCCGTGGCTTTGCTCATGACGGTGAGCGCGTTGACGTGAGTGACGGAGCGCACGGTGGCCGCGGTGAGCCACGGCAGGCCAAAGAGAGGACAGAAGGCACCCAGAATGACGATGAGCAGAAGGTCCAGGTGGAAGCCGGAGCCTTTGACCAGGTTACGCTCTTTCTTACTGACTATCAACCTGGTAGATCGGAGGAAATATTTAACAGGTTAGAAATAGCTCCACAGGTTTTACACCCAAAACATTACGACTCGAGATAATCATATGCGTACGAAGTGATCTGTGTTTCCATGAAAATGAGGATGAAGACCAGAATGGCAGGTACAATAGATGCCCCCATCATCCAGGTGGGGAAGGGTTTCTTATCGCCAAATGGACTGATGAACCAGCCTCTCTTGTCGGGGGAGGTGACGGAGAAGCCCGACGGGACATTGAGTTTCTAGGGATAGAAGTAAAAAAGATTTGTTGGAACTCTTAATGAAGAGGAACTTCAACAGTTACCGAGGCTGAAGTAATTTGCATTGACGTTACCTGTGTGTAAGTGTCAGTTATGGAGAAATCCACCAACACTGAAACTAAAATTGAGATGGGGATGCCAAAGTCACCAATGATTCTTCTAGCCTGAAGGATATTGAGAAACCCAACATCAATCAACATCCAGCACACGTCTGATCACATACACATTGGATGCATTTGTGTATTTACACAACAGGGTGTCTTTAAAGGCCCCGTGATAAGTCGGACATCAGTTGTTTCGGGTTAGGGTTGGGTTACCTTGCCGCCTAAGAAACGACTGTTTCGGAATTTCCTGAGGAAGAAAGCAACGAAGAAAGTGCCGATCATGAGGACCAGAGACAGGAGAGCAGTGTTGGGCTGTTTGTAGATCTGGTCATCCACCTTGTGATGCGCAGTAGCCGGGTTTAAGTCACTGGGGTAAATTGCCATCAGTGGATTCTCCTTAAACACCTAAAAACAAGAAGGTAGTCGTATCTGATTGTTTGCAGTGGCTCAGTCAACTAAAACGTATTTTGTGACAATAAAAGTGTCTTTTATTGTCCAAATTCCTCTGGAGCTCATTGTGCCAGTACGATGTACCTTGAAGAGCTTAGAGAAAGTCTCATAGATGAAGATGAGGGAGATGAGGAAGGCAAAGATCTCCTGGGTAAAAGGTGAGATGTAGCGAACAAGGAAGCTGCCCTCTGCCGCCACCATCAGCAGGACGATGAAGACGAGCCAGAAGCCAATCCAAACGCGACCGGTTAGGTACTCAACGTTTTGGGCCTGACAGAACTGAGCGAGGAGACGGACATGTTGGTCATATGTTCAGGGAAAGCAAAAATGGGAAATATGTTATCAAAAACACGTGATATTTTTCCGCACCTTGTAGTAGGCTTCTTCAAACACCAGTAAGGGTCCAGAGAAGCCGATGATGAGAAGAGGCTGACCAGCGAGTAGCGAGAAAATAACTCCGAGAGTTGCCGTTGACACAATGAGCTCAGTCACCCCCATCATGCCCTCTGTTTTTTCTCCTGGATGAGAAAACAGACCAAAAACACACCTTTTTAGAGCGCAGCGACATGGAATCGATCTATATTCATATATATTTTCTCCATAGTTTCAGTTTACCCAGCAAGCCTCCGAAAGTAATAGTGGGCGACAGCGCAGCGAAATAGATGAAGATGACGGCGGCGAGGCACTGCATGTCCACGGCGTCTTTGAGGTCGCTGACGTAATGTGGGTAGCGGCGGCGGATGTCGTGGATCAGGCCTCCGAAAGGGATCCCGGAGCGCGTCAATGGGTCCACCTCCTGGTCTCCCTCCTCCTCTTCCTCTGGAATCACCTCTAGGGGGGGTTGTTACGGACTCCATTAGACAAGCTGCTACCGGTCGGCGTCACTATAATTGAGCATTTTACTGTCCTGGAACCCTAAGAAAACTCAACAAATAATCTGCAGATGAAAAAAAAAATCTTTACTCCTGTTTGCGTGAAATATAAAGACAACTACAATGGCCAGCTGCGATTATCGAGAATTAAAAAATAAAATTTTGGGGCTGTTTTTTAAGATGTTCCTCTTTAGTTGGCTAACACAGTTGAGCGATGGATTAGTGTAGTTCATAAGAAAAATAGAGTACTGGGTTGACCCCAGGGTTCATTCCTTTTGAATGGAGAGGGTAATTACTAATCAATGAAATTCAAGCTCTTTGAACTGAAACACAAGTCTAACCAATAGATCACTTGAGTTGTGTTTACTGAGGTCATGGGAAGAATTATCTAATTTTAAAACAACTAAAAGTTCCAAAACAGATTTTCTCAGTTAGTTCTTTTTGTTCAGTTGATTTGAAAGGACTAGTTTGCACCCAATTTAAAAGAAATCTGTCTTTGCGGATTGATCTGTGTTTGCACAAGAGGACAAACAGTAGTTTGTAGATACCAATGTGCCTCCTGCAAAACCTCGTAATCGTGCTATTCGGCTTTGCAAAGAGGCTCTCGACCGAGTACCTTTGTCTCTCGACCAAGTACCTTTGTCTCTCGACCGAGTACCTTTGTTGTTCTGCTCTAATCCGAACGTGGAGTGATGCCTCTTGAGCTCACGTTCCTTCCTCTTGCGCAGCATCTGCTTCTGGAAGTCGGCCACCGTCTTCAGGAGGTCTTTGCCCTCCACATCCGAGGGCGGAATGACGATGCTGCAGTCCAAGAATTCATTGATGCCGTTCAGGAGATCTTGTCTGTCGTCGGCGAAATAGGCCACCTCGTGGAAATTCTGCGACAACGTACAATCGAGTGTCATCGCCGGAATTAATTGGAATGTAACACGAAGACATCCAGAGGGCTGTTTCATACATTATTTTACGGGGGATAAGTAAGCTGATTTTTTCAATGTTTCCCCACCCCCACGTCAATGAAAGGCAGCCAGGAACATAGCATGCATTTGGCCCCTAAGGCATACATGAGAAAATGGTTTAATCTGGTGGAAAATGTTTAAACCAGTGCTCTAGATTAGAAGTCTGATATAATAGAATACAATATGTTGTGCTGTAATGGCCGTGGGATAAAAACGTCTGCTTTTAACAGTTTGCAATGGCAACATGTTTGTCTTTAACCTTTTGAGCACCAAGCTTTGTTTTAGGCCTCTGCTCCGAAAAGTGCATACCCAAACTAAAAAGGCTGTATCTCAGCAACCACTAGGGCTATTTTAATAATTTTTAAATTTGTACCTCTTTAACCCTTGTGTTGCCTTAGGGTCATTTTGACCCGAATCAATATTACACCCTCCCCCCGCCTTAGGATTAATTTGACCCCATTCAATGTTTAATGTCGGTGTTCTTTCGGTAGTCAACAAACAAACATAAAGTGCCTCACACTTAAACTTGGAAAACAATATTAATTCTAATAATTTTCTGGAGGTTTTAATTGCTGGCGTCAAATTGAACCCAAAGGGTAAAATATGTTAGTAAATATAAAGGTAACAGGAGGGTGAAACATTGAATCGGGTCAAAATGACTCAACGGCGGGGGGAGGGTGTAATATTGATTCGGGTCAAAATGACCCTAAGGCAACACAAGGGTTAAACATGTTTGTGTTTTGTTCAGATGTGTACATATCAGTAGATATGTTACTGGGTAAGAGTTGTAGTTCTGTAGTTTGGCCACACAGTTTATTACAGACTTATTATAAGAGCCGAGGTTGAACTTCTAAAATCTGAAAATACGAAAAACAACCTTTTCTGACCGTCGAGAAGGTTTCAAAACTCCCACCTTTGCCTGAACTGCATTCCTTATGCATCAACACAGACAACATGATTGGACATTCTGAACATAAAAAAAAGCTCAAAATGCCCTGAGAGATGCAAGAGAAAAGGGTTGGCTTAAATATCACATCTTTTTTTAAGTTTCACATCTACCTTGTCGGACATGAGCGTGGAGAAGGAGCGTCCGATCTCGTGATAGTCAACGTTGGACTGACTTGGACCGAGCAGGACAAAAATAAAGCGAACGGGGACCGGGACCTCCAGCACGGACTCCAGAAGGACCGCCTCGTTCAACCTGACGAAGGCCATGGCCGGCTGCTGCAGGAAGTCAACAGAGCCTGAAAGGAAACGTGGAAAAAGTTCAATACATTGTATTTGGCTTCAGCCATTGCTACGTTCAGCACACAGTTTGTTCTCCAATATCTCAACATGAATCTCTTCTTCGCTGAAAGACTTCTTTTTTTTTGCCATTCAAGAAAAACAAGACGTCCTGCAGCTTCACAACGAAAGGTTTCGAGGTCCTTCGGGGGGCGTAGAAAAGCAGCTGCAGAAGGGTTGACTTCAGATTAACAGCACTGTGACACACTAAAAAACCACCTGGTGTCATATTGATGTCATTTAATTATTTGATTTTGGTATTTTAAACGCAGTCTCCAAGGGAATGTGCCAGAAGCAGATTGAAAAGAAAATACATAATTCCTTTCAACTAATCTACTTAGTCGGAAAAAAAACCTCTCGGAGCGTACCAACTAAAACAATGACCGCTTCGGCATCTTTGGGAATCTTGGCGAGGAGTTTCATCGATCTGGCTGCAGCTGGATGGCTCTCGGGAGGCAGTGGGTGGAGAGATTTCTTGGGAGGAGAAACAGAACAAAGATTATCCACACTGTTGCGGGCGACGTGACACCATAACGTAGCACGGGACCAATAACATCAACTTATTGTGGGAACGGCACACGGTAATATTCTAATGGCCCGGGCAGAATTCCCTTTAAAACCGCCCAACTTGGGACGACTTGCTTCTTCAAGTTTGCACACATTTTTTTTTAATAGGCTGTTTTTAAATTCGCCAACATTTTTAAGCCATGGGGAAAAACCACGTTTTTCACAGTTAACGCATCGAGAAGCTTTAACAAGAAGCACCTGTAAGCTGACTAAGAACATAATTCAACACATGTGGCACAGAGAGACTTTTCTCCTTCTGACTTCAAGCACCACCAATATGACCTTTGACCTCGTGGAATTTCAAATAACAATCAGGAATATAGCGTAATCGCTCTTAAATCCATGCTTACTGGTGATTATCAGAACTTAATGCAAACCATAAACTAGTACAAGACAGCTCAATGTGGAGTACAACTCAAAGAGTGAAGGTGTGTAGGACAAGTATCGCCTGTAGAGGGAATTACAGTCAAATACCAGGGAAATGGATATGATGGCGCGGCTGTGTCCAGACGCCGTCGTGGTAGCTCCGCGGAGATTGTGCGCTCTTTTAGTTTTTGTGTTTATTTTTAATATTTTCTTTGCCACAAACACATCGGCACTAACAGCATACGAACGCAGCACACTTTTGGACATAAACTTTGCGCAAAACAAGGGTTTTGTCCACTTTTTCCATCGATCCAGCGTGGCGGCAGAGATCGTCGGCGAACCACAACAACAACAGTGGAGCCGCTACTACGGGAGGCAGCGAAAACATCGAGGGAAGCGGGCGGAATTCGGAACAGACTGAGAGTTCAAGCCCACCGTCCACCTCTGCCCAGCATCCTTCTTGCTAACGTCCAGTCTCTGGAAAATAAGATGGATGATGTTAGGGCAAGGATCAGATTCCAACGGGACATGAGGACTGTAACATCTTTTGTCTGACGGAAACATGGCTGACCCGCTGGTGCCGGATCGAGTCATATGCCCAACCGAGTCCTTCTCTGTTTTCCGTGCAGACAGAACGGAAGAGTCTGGTAAATCTAAGGGTGGAGGGTTTGCTTCATGACTAACAACAAGTGGTGCAACCCCAAGGACATTAAGACTCTTTCTCGTTCCTGCTCGCGAACCTGGAACATCTGGCGATCTCATGCCGTCCATTCTACCTTCCCGGGAGTTCAGCTCGGTCATCACCACAGCCGTCTACATACCACCACAAGCGGACACCGACGTAGCACTATCGGACCTACATGATGTGTTATGTCGGCATCAGAACAAGTATCCCGACGGCTGTGGTGGTGGCTGGGGACTTTAATAGGCAAACCTAAAAAGTCATGCCGAACTTTCACCAGCACATTACGTGTGCTACCAGAGGAAAGAACGTTGGACCACTGCTATCGCCATTCAAGAGAGGCTACAAGGCTGTCTCTCTCCCTCCGTTCGCAAATCGGACCATGCCGCCATTTTCCTGCTTCCGAGTACCGCAAAAGATCGCGGAAGCGGTAGTGACGAGGGCGTGAAGCGGTGGTCTGACCAATCAGAGGCTGAGCTACAGGGCGCTCTGCGTGTCGTCGACTGGGACATGATCCAATCCAGTTCCAGTGGCGTCAGCGAGTTCTTGAGTAGCAATGAGCCTCATAGCAACGCTAGCGGACACCATCGTCCCCACGGTAAAAGTTAGGGTCTTTCCTAACCAAAAGCCGTGGGTTGATGGATCCATCCGTGAAGCTGTGAACGCCCGTACTGCTGCCTATAACTCCGGTCTTGTATCCGGCAACATGGACGAGTACAAGGCAGCGGTCTATGGACTGAGGAGGCGGTGAAGGAGGCCAAGAGGAGGTACCGAGACAGAGTGGAATCACAGATGGAGCAGCGCGACACCAGGCGCCTATGGCAGGGGCTACGGACTATCACAGACTACCAGAGCAGACCCGCGCAATGGTGAGTGCCGACGCATCCCTAGCGGACGACCTGAACTCATTTTATGCACGGTTTGAGGCTAGCAACAACAGCGCTAGCTCGCCGGCTAACAACAACACCGTTAAGCGTAGCCGAGGTGAGTTCTACCGCTGGGGATGAACACACACTCTCTGTGACCGAGCACAGTGTGAGGAGGGCTCTGTTGAGGGTGAACACCAGGAAAGCTGCAGGTCCAGATGGCATATCTGGGCGAGTACTGAAGACCTGTGCTAACCAGCTAGCTCCAGTGTTCACCACAATATTCAACCTCTCCTGGCTGAGTCCGTGGTCCCCGCCTGCTTCAAGAGATCCACTATTGTCCCTGTGCCCAAGAATGCTTCTCCAGCATGTATGAATGACTACCGACCGGTGGCCCTCATCTCGGTGGTCATGAAATGCTTTGAGAGGCTGATAAAGGACTACATCTGCGCCTTCCTCCCTTCCTCCATGGACCCGCTGCAGTTTGCTTATCGCCCAAACAGATCCACGGATGATGCTGTCTCCCAGGTACTGCACACCACACTCTCTCATCTGGACAGCCAGAGGGGGCTATGTGAGACTGCTGTTCATTGATTATAGTTCAGCTTTCAACACCATAGTCCCTCCAGACTGGCCGGCAAGCTGATTGAGCTGGGACTGAACACCCGCCTGTGTGCTTGGATCCTGGACTTCCTGACCGCCAGGCCACAGGTGGTCAGGGTGGGCAGACACACCTCCAAATCCCTCACCCTGAACACAGGATCCCCAGGGTTGCGTCCTCAGCCCCTACTGTACTCCCTGTACACACATGACTGTGTGGCCAGGTTCAGCTCAACACCATCATCAAGTTTGCGGATGACACAGTGGTGGTGGGCCTGATCTCCGACAACGACGAGAAGGCCTACCTGGAGGAAGTTGCTGATCTGTCACTCTGGTGCCAGGACAACAGCCTCATCATGAATGTCACCAAAACTAAGGAGCTGATTGTGGACTTTAGGAGGGTACAACAACAGAGGACGTACTCACCACTGGGGATTAACGGGACTACTGTGGAGAGGGTGAGCGGTATAAATACCTGGGAGTCCACATCACCGAGGATCTGACATGGTCAACGAACACAGACACTCTGGTGAGAAAGGCAAGGCAGCGCCTCTACCACCTCAGGCAGCTGAGGAAATTTAAAGTTTCCCAGAGGATCCTTCAGTCCTTCTACTCTGGAGCTGTAGAGGCGTCCTGACAGGAAGCATCACAGCCTGGTTTGGCAACTGCTCCGCTCGGGACAGGAAGGCTCTGCAGAGAGTAGTGCGTTCGGCTGAACGCACTATTGGAACTACACTCCCCACCCTGCAGGACTTGTACACCAGGAGGTGCAGAACCAGAGCCGGCAGGATCATGAAGGATCCTCACCACCCCAACAACAGACTGTTTCAGCTGCTGCGGTCAGGCAGGCGCCTCCGTAGTCACGCTGCAAGAACAGAGAGACTGAGACGGAGTTTCTTTCCTCAGGCCATCAGGACTGTGAACTCCGACCTCACCAGGACCCCCACATAGACCCACACAACTGCCCCTCTTAGGCACACACACACACACACACACACACACACACTTACTGTAAATATTGTGTTGTTTTTTATTGTAAATAGTGTGTACTTGTTGCCCTTGCACATTCCTGCTGAGCATTGCCACTTTCATTTCACTGCACACCCTGTGTGTGTATGTGACAAATAAAACATCTTGAATCTTGAATCTTGAATCTTGAAACGTACAAACAGGCTGACGAACACGTCCTGTTTGGGGTCGTACACCGGCCCCTTGTTGTCGTGGCTATCCTCCGGCTCTTCGGCCACCAGCGGCAGGTTGCTGTCCACGTTGTTGTGATTGAAGCTGCCGTGGAGGCTGCTCGTCGACTGACGGCGGTGAAAGCGATGTTTCAGGTCACTCGGGTGGCTGTACAAAAAAAAAAAAAAAAAACATACATTAAAAAAAAAATAGCATGACATGGTTAGAAATAATGATTTTTAATTGAAATATTGATGTTGTTCTTTAAACTTGTGGCTCAAAGGAAGGCCAGTTTTATAGCTTCTCTCACCAGCATAACTGTTTTCAGCTACGCTCATAAAAAGGAGTTTCAAGGGTTTTCTACCCCTCCGTAAGTCTTCTAAGGCGATAACACAATGTACCATTAGAACACTGGCGATGGGCCTTTATACACCTATTCAGAGACTTTATTAAACACCAGAGAATAGTCATTTACCACATTAACTATGTAGAGAGAGTATTTATGATTCATTTAATTTTTTTTAAACAGTGCTTTAAAAAAAAAAAATAAGGCCATTTTTGAGTGACCCCAAACTTTTGAACGGTAGTGTACGTGTATACCTCGTAAACAAAATGAAGAGTCATCATCATAAAGTACATTTGACGAAGAGGGCTCATTTCTGGCGACGACGAGCACAGCTGCGATTCTTTTTAACCTAATCTACGCTGAAGAGCATTTACCTCATGCCGTTGCAATGCAGCTCATAAATATACGAAAGTCACCCCGCAAAAATCCAAATCCAAAGCACTTTTCAATTTAAGTTAATTAGAACACTCTCACGAGGAAAAATCGGAGTTGACGCGGGAATTCCTCGAGAAGGGAAAATGTGCATTAAAACGTTAATAAAATAGCCCGGAGACTAATCTGTGCAGCACGTTTCTCTGTCTCTCTTAGCGAGAGGTATTTAGTGGGTCGAACCGGCCGGGGTTTTAAACACCGCTTCATGCTCCGGTCATTGGTGACATCACCTCATTAGGTCCACACGGTCCAATAAGAAAGGCGCCCAGATTGGACAAAGGGAACGAGGTGTGACGCTAAAGTGAATTGTACTCGAATAGTTTCCAGAGAATCTTTTAACCCTTGTGTTGCCTTAGGGTCATTTTGACCCGAATCAATATTACACCCTCCCCCCGCCTTAGGATTAATTTGACCCCATTCAATGTTTAATGTCGGTGTTCTTTCGGTAGTCAACAAACAAACATAAAGTGCCTCACACTTAAACTTGGAAAACAATATTAATTCAAATAATTTTCTGGAGGTTTTAATTGCTGGCGTCAAATTGAACCCAAAGGGTAAAATATGTTAGTAAATATAAAGGTAACAGGAGGGTGAAACATTGAATCGGGTCAAAATGACCCATAGTCGGGGGGAGGGTGTAATATTGATTCGGGTCAAAATGACCCTAAGGCAACACAAGGGTTAAAAGTGGTCCGAGTAAGCGATGAGCGAGATTTTCAGCGGCCTTTCTTATGTTTTTGTTTCCACGTCATAAATCTGGTATCTCAGACACGGCGATGACTCTAGTGAGAGTGTTTCGTCTCGGCTGTGTAAGCAGCCAGGGTACATGCTGTGACTTTATGTGGAATGGCTGTGAAAGATGGAATAAACACACCGCGTCTGCTGGATGTCTTTTTTTTTTTTTTTTGTGTGTGCATCTGTCGAGTCACTTTGTATGTGTGCGTGTGAAAATGAGTCCCGTGCAAGTCAACGCAATGTCAGTAATGTTGAATTATTTACAGAAATCTACTGCAGCTTTTGTGACGTCATCATACGGATGCATTGTCCATGCAAGAAGAGGGGCGTACAAAACTGAAACAGGTCTGAGTGGATGTTTATTCTCAATAGACTTCTCATTATGAAGCCTCTGATTTACTGTCTGGTTTAAAGTGAAACACTAGGAACATAATTCTGGGTGGTATCAAACGTATTTGTCTCATGTGATAAGAAAACTCAAAGAACGATAGTAATGCGCTCGGATATCTTTTGAGGTATGAATTCATGAACTTTGAAATATGAACTTTGCATATGGCATATTTATTTGTGCATATTGGTATAGTCTGCCTTTAGCTAATGGTCAAGGCCATTTATAGTTGTTTTTTATGTGTGCATATCCCAGATAATCCAAATCTCTGAACTTGAAACCTTTCATTCGATGTCATCACAAAAGAAAGAAAAAACTGATATATGCCAAAAGCAGAAAGAAATATTATTCACCCAATGCCAAGCTGCCGGGAGCTCCGGAGAAACCTTACGAGGATTCATCGTCTGGCAAATTTTTGAATCTCCAAACCCAACAATTATCATTTGGATGTATCTTCTGGGGAAATATCTTATGCCTTTTAATGGCAAACCAAGTTGTCGAGACAACAACGACTAATGGTGGCACCGGCGGGCCAGTCCGGGGAAGCACTGAAGTCCTTAGGTTTCATCTGGGGACCTTTAATGCCAGTACATAAAAATGTAATGCCAACCTTTCCAATGGTAACAGTGATGGTTAAGAGATAATAATACATTGTATGTTTCTAATGACCATTCAATGCGGCGTGGCATTTAAAGTGACGCCTGAGATGATACTAAAAATAACTGGGGAAGGAGGGATCATGATGACAACATCCTTTAACCTTTCCCTCTACGACTTTATTTTGACAGCTGATATTTAGTTGACTCCTTTAGCTTTTGGGGGGTTACGTAACTGTGAGGAATCTATAATTGACTGTGGTATCGGACTATGGCATTGGCCACATGTAGGGTTGGGTACCGAAAACCGGTGCCGGCACGGTATTGTTTTAAAAGTACCGATTTAGCGCCGGTATTGGGGGAAAAAACAAACGATACCCATCCCTAGCCACATGTGCGTGTGCTAATCAATAGGCGGTGGCCATTTTAGAGAGCGTGGATGACATCACGGTCAACACATCGGTGTTTAATTTACTTTATATTTCTCATTGATTTGAAAGTAAAATGTTCAGTTGAGGGAATTTGTGTGTTTGAGCTTTTTCTAGTGAGCCAGTCCTGGTCACTGATGTCTTTTTTTAATCGAGATGCTGACACCTGTAAAAAAGGTTGTGGTGTCCCATGACGAATACAAACCGCTCCAGATCTACACACAAACACTTTTTTTCTTCCTGGTTTGACAACTTCACGCTCAATAATTTCACAACAACATCCTTTGAACTTGATACCAACACTGGTTTTAGTGGGCGCGATGGTAGAGAAAAAAGAACACCACCCAAAAAACCTCAAAGGCTAAAATAACAAGTGACCCTGTTGACGAGAAACAGTAAAACCTCGGAATGACAACACCGGAAAGGCCGGATGTTTAGTCAGCCTCCTTTCATCTGGAATCCCAGGTTTTTAAAACTCTGTCTCATTTCAAACCAAACATTTTTGACACGTAAAATCAAAGAGCTCACACGATGAAGAATCAAAGTTTTAATCATGTGCAACTCAGTCATCCCTCGAGGACGTACACCAGAGGGATGAGCCAAGTGTTAAACATCACAATTTGGAAATCCCCTGCTCGAGTTTGCCTTTTTACAACAACCTCCAATGATTAATGAGGGTTAGGGTTTTATTCCTTATGCTGCCGTACCTACAATCCCTGTGTTCAAAATGTAAACAAAGCTGCATCCACACTGGCAGGTGTGTTAAATACACGGATAAAGAAACAACTAACTATTACATGGAATGCAATCGAGATCTGTTGCCAAAGTAACCAACACCACAAACCAGAAACAGGCCTTCAGATCTAACACATAACAACGTATAACAGAGGAAAGTCCTCATCAATCAACTACCAGTCAAAAATAATGATGTGTCGGCATTAAAAGACATGCTTATAGGATAAGGCGGGCTGTATTATTTAATATTAACTTCTTAACATAACCTTAAGTAAATCTTTTTAAATAAATCATGGTTATACTCATGTTTTAGTCGAGTTTAAGTCTAAATAATGTCCTTCCATAGCTGCACATGGTAGCTTTTAGCTAACGTAAATCATGCAGCTATAAATAGGGCGTTTCTTGTGGACTTTATTATCTTGTAGTATTTATAAATATATTTAAACTACAGTACGTTTGTGTGTTCATGGTCACCTAACTTCTTAACGTAACCTTTAATAAATCTTTTTAAATAAATCATGGTTATACGCATGTTTTAGTCGAGTTTAAGTCTAAATAATGTCCTTCCGTAGCTGCGCACGGTAGCTTTTAACGAACGTAACTCATGCAGCTATAAATGGGGCGTTTTTTGTGGACTTTATTATCTTGTAAATATATTTAAACTACAGTACGTTTGTGTGTTCATGGTCACCCAGTGCAACAATCTGGCTCACTGATGTGTTTTAGATAATTCATGGACCAACAATGGAGTTGTATGGCTAAGAGGAATATCATATTTTGGGGATTTTTAATAGGATATATAAATTTTTGGTTTTGGCATTTAGAAAAAAAAATGTAAGAGCACGGGGCAACGCGTTTCATACCAGTAGCAATACTTTCCGAGACAATATACATTTTTAGAATTATACTATTTTTTTATGTTACTTTTTATTTTTTATGTTACATTTATTTAACCAGGAAATGCCTCATTGAGATTAAACATCTCCTTTACAAGAGAATCCTGGCCCAGACAGCAGCAGTAGCACATTACACAAAGTTTCAGACAATACAACATTGTGACAGACAATATAAAAATGTAAATAATAAAGATTTTTGTTTAGATCATGAATAAAACCCAAACTAAATGTCTATAAAACCAGGTTTCTAGAAAATAGCAACATTTAGTATAACGCTGGTCCTAATGTTCTTTTCCAGCGTTTCTGACAGCGATTGCATCAGGTGAAGCGTCTTTAACTAAATGTTCCACTCGTGGAGGCCTATAGAACCCGATCCCAGAATGTAGAATTTCATCAATTCTTTCCGCCGCTTTTTATTTATAGGTATGCCAATAGTTAATGTTCGGTTAAGTGGCGCTTAGTGTGTGTCAAAGAGAGTCTTGACTAAGTTAAACCGGATTGATAAGCCTCAGATACGGTCAAAGGTTTGCTTAAAAGACTCAAATGTTCTCTTTGAGAAAGATGCATTAAATTGTATGTCTTTCAAAATAAAATGAAAAAGCCACTTGTCAGCATGGTTTGCTGACCTGTGTTTGAGAAGCAGAGCCCGGAGAACATTGGGTCTGTCCTCCGCTCTGATCTGGTCAGAGATGATCATCGTCTCCACCACAAGATGAACGATGCCGGGCAGAGTGTTCTGCTCCAGGTCCAGGAGGATGGCGCCTATGAGGAAAGGGGAGGAGGGTACAAGAAGATGAGAAGTCACATCCAGCACTCGGTAGATATCGTTTGCCAATAGTTTGCTTTTTTGATTATCGTGACTATCTTGTAGATGGAATTGGGGAAATAGGTAAAAACCACAAGACCGGTTGGCGCTGTGAACACATCTGCCTCGCCGTCGCCAAGTTACCGTGCGTGATGGTGCGGCGAAGCTCCAGCAAGCTGCGGAAGGAGAGTGAAGCCACGTGGGGTTTGCCCCAGCGGTCCGTCTCCTCCTCCACATCCTCCTCAAACTTGATCCAGCGGGCACGTTCCTTCCAACGCATTTCATGGTCCTTCTCCACAATCAGCTCGTTCAGCTCCACAAACATCTGCAGAAGAAGTAGCACGGATATACTGTATATCTATATCTATATATCTTTATTTATACATATATAGATATAAAATATATCTATTATATATAATATATATATATATACATATATAAATATATTATATTTATAATATATATATATTATAAATATATTTATATATGTCTAATATATATATAATATATATATATATATAAGCATTTAAAGCTCTCATCTCGTATCTGCTACTGTAAAACTACGGAAGGGTTAGAACCTATAGCCTACAAATGATTCTACTACCTATCTTGGATAGTTTATCTTCAAAAACACAACATTACATTGATAGGGAAAATACATTGAAAGACAGCTCATCCAATGACATGGCTGACCCACAACTGTGTAGGGAGCAACCGAGTGGTTTGGATCCATCTCAGAGTGGTTTGGACTGAGAGGATAACCAAATGGTTCGGAAAGACTTCGGTCTCATTTCAACTTAATATTCCTTTAGCAAAGTCGTTCTGGGAGCAAAGCAATATAAGACTCATTGGATTGGTGCTTCTTGTGGGATTCCTGCGGTCAGCATGAGGAGGAACACAAGGAGCACGTTTTTTTTTTAGGTCAATGAAGAGAAATGTGGCTGAAACTAAGACACCACTCCAAGAACCATCAACGGACTCACGAACGCTCACCAACAAGTACAAATCGACATTTTGACATCTTCAATGGATCAGATTCAAACAGTTTAGCCTCTTTCAGCTTATTGTTTAGCTTTTCTGGCCCACAACCTGTTTGTTCATCCTCACTGCTCTGGTTAAGCGTGTTTCTAGCAGAAATGTACGCCATGGAAACTTTTTGGTTTCTACGTGACCTGCATTATATGAAGTGTTCCCCTAGCGCCAATAGGGAGGGGGACAACATTTGTGCCGCAAACCTCGTGGGTTTTCTTATCGGCCGCTCTCTTCTTCTTCTTCAGGCTCGCCAGCGGTAGGGAGCTGTTGCTGGCTCGGGTCACCAGGCACCGCGATGACTTCTTCACCAGGTGGCGTCTCACCCCAGGGTTGTCCTCAAATCGGTGACCTGCAATAGCCACAAGCATTTATTTATTTTTTAAAGTCAAAATGTACACGCTCAACAAAACTTTAAAAAGGTCCTGATGATTTTCTGGGAGACTTTTCTAGAATCCAATCTTAGCTTAGGTTTGAGATGCTCTTCTTCTAGGGACCGGGAATGAATAATATGAATAATAATTTTCTTACAACTCAGAAAATGTGCTCGCGGGCCGGAAAGTCCGGATTGTAATTGGTCCGTCGGTTTGAGTTTCCAGTTGACGGAAGAAACATCCACTGAGAGAAGGCGACAGCTCCACGGGTGAGAGAGAATCCACAGTGTATGAGTGTGAGTCATGGGAAACTGTTGCTTTGGCCTGCAGACATGTTGTCAGTTCAAAAAGAGTCATTTCATTTTCAATTTCCTTCAGCCACAAATCACATTTTATTGAACGTAGCATCACAAGGAGGTCTTCTTTATTACAGCGATGTCCTTGGCTATCACTGCGCCACGGAAGAGAGCGCGGAGCTTGTGAGGTCAACTGGGGAACTGAAGAAGAAGAAGAAAGGCGGACCACCTTCAAGGAAAATTCAATTCAGTTTATTTTGTATAGCCCAATATCACAAATTATGAATTTACCTAAGAGGGCTTTACGATCTCTACACGTACGACATCCCTGACCTTAGACCTCACATCGGATCAGGAGAAACTCCCAAGAAATAGAAAAGGATGTCTTACTTGATTTTAGACAAGAAAATTAGATGTTAAAGGAACATAACAGTAGTTTTACATGTCTTAACTGCAAATCAGGTGTATTAGCCTTTCTACTATCTACCTTTAGAGTGTTTAGATTGATTATCCTTTTCCAGGCAGCAAGTAGGCATTATGGGTAATGTGTTAGGTTATATATGGTGAACTTGTAAAATGGGATATTTAAGGTCGAAGTAAAGATCTGGGGGTGTTTATAAATCAACATTCATGCATCATTTTTACACTCAATGAACACAGACTTTTTAAAATCTTTTACATGAGCTGCCGGAGGTAACCACAGAGAGAGAGAGAGAGGGAGAGAGAAATCCAGACGAAGTTTGGCCGTGTTTCATGATGCAGAGTCTCTCGCGAGGAAGAAGCTCTCGAAGGTCTAAAAGCTCAAGAAGGTCTCAAAGCTCTAGAAGCTCTCGAATCTCTCGAAGGTCTAGAAGCTCTTGATAGGTCTCAAAGCTCTAGAAGGTCTCAAAGCTCTAGAAGCTCTCGAAGCTCTAGAAGGTCTCAAAGCTCTAGAAGGTCTAGAAGCTCGAGAAGGTCTAGAAGCTCTAGATAGGTCTAGAAGCTCGAATAACTCGAAAAGCTCTTCAAGTCGTCCTCGTATGAAGCGCTCCGCTGTATGTTCTCGGACAGCGCCAACGCCCCCTCTCCTCCTCTGGTACCTAACCCAGGATGAGGTCTTTGATCTTAAACAGCTCTGTGATTAAAATATCAAATTGCACTCCGCATATTGTCAAGATCCAACAACACTACACGATCATGATCATGTTTTTAATCTCTGAGGAGTTTCCTGAAATCAATTTAGATCAGCAGAATGAGATCAATATAATTATTATAGTTCCATGTGGAGGAGGATGATTCAAGAGGATTTATGTCTGTGTTTTTCTGTCCTTGTCGGATTTTTTGTACAGTTGGTTGTTTTGCTGCTATGTAATTTTTTTCCTTTTTTTTTATTTTTTATGTGAGGTAATGGGTTATTTGGAAGATCAGCAGCCAAATATATAATACGTGTGATCTATATTAAAAAATATATGATTGGGCTTTTTTCCAAATTTATTTGCCGAAGATTATTCACACTTAAGATAAATGGAAATACGAATAAACCAATATACCGTTTAAAAAAACCAAAAAGTTAATTGGGGGGACTATCATAGACGGGGACGTTTCAAGTCAATGTCACGTCTACCGAGAAGTTCACACACCCATTTTATTTTCTACATTTGTGACCTTTTTTTGATTATTGTTTATTTTCCAGTGGGCTGGAAGAAGAAGAAAAAAAGACCCTTTGGCTATTCTTTGTGAAAAGGACTTATAGCGTTGGCAACGCGAGCTGACTCGTGGCTGGACTCCATTGTTCTCTGGTGTCACCGATGAGACACACATGTTCTACATTGTAGAGCCAGACAGCTGAACTATCTCAGTGTAACCAACCATCTGATTTTGATATCGCCGATCTACGTGCATTTTTCAGAAATCAGGCAAATCCCTTCAATATCAATACGTCGTGAAGCCAACGCGTTCGCCTTGCCAGGAACCGATATCTGATCGTCTTCTTTCTTTGGCCTCTTGGACCTGACTGAAATCAAAATGGTTGTACAAATCTAATTTACAAGTTATTTCTAACCACGTCATCCGACATGTAGCTCGGAGCTTTAAAAAAAAGAAGAGCTTCACCGTTTGACATGTCATGAACCTTTTGGATGGAAGGGGTTGTTCTGAAGAGGGATATTTATTTAGAAGAACTAACACACTTTGGTTCCTTTGACTTGTTGATGAAACAAGTTGTCATGGCGACAGACACCCAAAGACGATAAACAAAACTCTTTAAGTATAGTTACCAAAATGCCAAACGTTGTCATGCACCATCTTCGTTTAGGACTTTTGGAAGCTGGCTTTGATAATTATCACTAAACTATAGCTGACCAGACTTTCTTTTGTTTTATAGCAATTTTGTTGAACATCCATGTTTTGAGCTGATGATGGCTCTCTATAGGAAGCATCACGGTCAACAACGTCAGAATGATTCATCCTCCGGGAACCGGAAATGTCTGTCGGGAAAGTTTTCAAGAGCAACTTACAAGATTCATGTAATGCTGGACCAGTGTAATGTCGCCTCGGGACCCAGTGAGTTGCCCGGCAATCGAATATTTATAATCACCAATCGGCCTCGAGGATTCAATAAATCGTAGCTGAAAACATCTGACAGCAACTGGCTGTGTGAGGTTTTGGTTGAGCAGTTAAAAAGTTGTAACTGACAAATGACAAATGTGAAAAGAAAAAGAAGAACAAAAAAAGACTTGGAGACATTGTACTTCAATTTTATCCAAATATCTGACGGAAGATTCCGGAAAATGCCATAATCAACGTTTTACTGTTAACGACTCAACTTCGGGTTAGGGCTAGAAAATAGCCTATTTTATATCCGACATTCATACTTAATGTGCATTATTTCTAAGGCAACATGGAGGACCAAGCGTGAGTTACTGAATCCGGAATTCAGTCGTATGTCTCACAGCATCTCTCAGGCGTTCTGTTCTTGTTTTAGTCCTGACAGTTGGTGGTTTGCAGGTTGTGTTCCGGTGGTTGATTCATTCATTCATATAGTTGCAGGTTGGGTGGTTGTGGGTATTAAATAAACCCTGACCGGCCCGTCACTTCATAGTGTCATAGCTAGTAAGTGAGGCGTCTGGCTTTCTTCTCCTATCTGTTGAGTTGCACCAGCTCGGTACCAATCGGGCGACTACGCCAATCGTATGTTTCCCGAATCGATGTTTTTCTCGTGTGACGCAACTTAGAAGCTTTTCTAAAACATCTGTCCAACGACCGCCACAAGAAGGGAAGTGCTACCAACTATTCATACACTCTGTCATACTCATTGAATGGGTTGTAACTCTGTAATGCTTCCTTCTGGTCACATGACATCTATTCATCTGTCCATCCTGGAGAGGGATCCTCCTCTGTTGCTCTCCTGAAGGGTTCTTCCCTTTATTATTCCCGTAAAAGTTTTTTTTTCTATATCTTGGGAGTTTTTCCTGATCCGATGTGAGGTCAAAGGTCAGGGATGTCTATGTGTACAGATTGTAAAGCCCTCGGAGGCAAATTTGTAATTTGTTAGAATGGACTATACAAATTAAACTGAATTGAATATGTGTGCTAAGGAACTAATAAGTGTAAGTATTACTTTTTCCATTTATTTCCATTAAATTAAAACTGCATCATTGCCAAAAGCTAAAATGAAATAAAATTGTTTTTAAATATGCTGATAGAACTGTTTGGCCTATCTACATCTACTGGTAATTGACCAATTAGCCCCGTGCCGAGGTATTACAGCCACATCACCTTTTGTATGTGTTGGAAACCGACTTCACTACATGGCAACGTGATCTATACGCACCCATGTTCCAAACCCCGGGATGACAATTGTGGAACCGCACATTGCTGGTCAATGAAATGTCTTTCCGCTCCAGCTGCGGCTCAACCCGGAGCCAGATGGGTGCCGACTGGATCGATAGGAAAGCAGGAAAGAGTGGAGCGCCCTGTCAATTGGCTCAATACCGTAGGGCAACTTTGTTCTGTGCGTTGAACGAGCGTTGCACTGCCATTCGTTAAGTGAGTGGCATGCTACACAATCAATGGACTATTGATCAGTCATATGGAAATAGAATCAGCCATGGGAATTTCTAGTTGCTATTGCATTAGAGCTTCCTTCATCGGACGCGAGACGTAGCTTTCACTGCGGTCAAATAACGTCCACGACTGAAAGCTCTGCGTTGACCGGACAAGAGCGTACAGGCGCATTACTGGACGCACAACTTACGGGTTGTCTCGGGCGAGGACCCCAGCTGAGTGTGGATCGACTCGAGCAAGTCATAGTCGTCGGAATCCAAAACAAACTCTTCAAATTCGACGTCCCCTTCCTCGTTGGACGTCGAGCCGTGGTGGTCCCGTTGCTTCTGCTTCGGGGTGCCCAAGCCTTTCTGGACACTGCGCTGACGCTCCAGTCCAGGGTGGGCAATAACGGGCTTCCTATCGGGGGTCCTGTGACCCTGGTTCTCCGGTCCCTCAACGTCTGTCATCCCCACAGTCGGTACCTCCTCCTACCCTCCGATCTCCGATTGGACACACTGCTCATCCAACTCCTGACCGCCCTGGGGTCACTGTTCTGATGAGCCCGGCTCTCACTAGCCGACCTCGGTTGTATGTTCCAGGTGGTGCAAAAATAACCTGTGTGTAGACTTGGAAAATGGAGCTCCAGTATCAGAAGTTTTTGTGAAAGACTTTGGCCTTAGGCAGCCATGAAAAGAATAACTGGCGCTCGGGAGTCCAACTTCTGAAAAGGAAGTCCTACAAAGCTAAAAAAAAGATCCTCAATGTCCCAAATAGTTGTTTGTTTGCCTTAAATCCAAACCCTACCGCTACACCCTTCAGGCAGGAAGTCCCCCGCTGTATCCACAATCAGAGCGGTGCATCAACGGTGGCAACGTTCAACTGGGCTGCAGCTCCAACAGGGGAGTATTGATGAGGGGTGGTCTACTTTGTGAGAGCCCAATAGCAGCCCCGCCCTCTTTTAACGACGTCCCATTGATCCCGGGTAGCTTTTTTTGGAAATCCGACATTAAAATGGATCCGAGCAGAAGAGTTGACGCCCTTTCGTTTCCATAGCGCCGCCATCATCGCTTTTCAACCACGTGATGTGAGCATGAGGGTCAGGTTTAAAAAAAGGTGGCCTACTCATTGAAACCGGGGAAAGAAAAAGCACCAAAAAGACCAGCGCAGAAGTCTACGCCGAGATCTGCCTCAACGAATACCGACAACAAGTCGTGGCGAGTGTGAAATCTACAGGACGAGAATATGAGATTAACACCTTAGAATCAGCACCGTTCCCGCCTCTGGGTCTCCATGGAAACCATGCGTCCCCTGTGATGTCGTGGTCCAGGTGGCCCAGTGTGAGCTCAACCCTCTAAAACCTGCTCGACGTGCTTGAATATTGTGTGTTTGTGTGTGTGTGTGTGTGTACAAGCGTTAATAGAAAAGCAGGAGTTTCTTTTTTTACTAATTTACAAACTTTTCAGTGTATAGAGTCAAATAAAAGAACAATGAAATGCTGAATACACTGTTGAATATGATCTGCGTTTTCTTTGTGCGTCACGACTCGTGGGCGGAGCTAAGCAAATTGTCCTGAGATGCTCAAAAGGCAGCTTATAAATCCTACTGCGTGAACATATTGATGACTGAAGTGGATAACGTCGTGAGAGAAACTGTAAAGTACACATATGATAAAGGGCATTTTGCAAGTTACGAAAGTTGCACTGTGGTGGTTTTGAACCTCTTCCACTCCACCGAGGACGCCGGCGTCCTTAAGACCCTCCCCTTCTCTTTGAACGGCTTGCTCCCGCAGACCACGTCAATAAACATGGGCATGTTTGGTATCGCAGCATTCACCACATCCTCATCTTTGCAAAGAAAATATCGATTTCCTTTTATTCCGTATGCATTTCTCACAAGAGGAGCCCAAACACACAAAAACTAAAGTCGCGATAAATGCTGCAAGTCGGGTCTTGCAAAAGTTTGACGGCAAAAACATACAGAATCCACTTTATAAGTCGATGTATTAACGGAGGTATTAGCGGAAGTGCTCGCGGAAGTTATCACGGAGCTAGCGGCATCAAAAAAGGTACATTTTTTACTTAAAACATTTGTTTCGTGTCTTCAGCTTCAGTCAGACGAACACCAGCCCACACTCTGACGTACACCCGGAGCTCTGAGAGCCCACACACAGCGGGGATACGTCAATGCGGAGCGGCGCTCCCGACCAATCGGATCGCTGCTTTGGAGTGACCGCGGGGTTCATCCGGATTCCGGTTCCTCAACAGTCGATGGTCACTCGGCTCTCCGGCAGGGTCGCCGCTGAAGGGGAATCGACCACAACCTCTTTTAATTAATGCCCTCTGGATGCCGGGTGAGAGAGAGAGAGAGAGAGAGAGAGGGGAAAGGAGAGAGAGAGAGAAAGAGGGAGAAGGAAGGAGAGAAAGGGAGAGACAGAGGGAGGCAGAGGGGGAGAGAGATGAGAGAGAGCAACAGAGGGAGAGACAGGGAGAGAAAGAGGGAGAAGGAAGGAGAGAGAGAGGGAGAAAGGGAGAGACAGAGGGAGGCAGAGATGAGAGAGAGCGACAGAGGGAGAGAGAGATGAGAGAGAGACAGAGGGAGAGAGAGAGATGAGAGAGAGACAGAGGGATGAAAAGCTGCACCTAATGTCTCTTAATGTGATATTTTGGGATGCCTTTTGGAGGTATAAGACGTGTAGCTACATGTGTTTGTTGTTTTCTGCTCTAGTTGTGCTCCTCCCTCCCCTCAGAACAACTCTTCACTGCATTAACATAGTTTTGAAGCATTGGATTCAATATCTGATCACTGAGTCTACACGTCTACGGAGAAAGGAACTCGATAATGAAAATCCACCCGGAGTTTTCCCTTCATCATCATCCCGTAAATGAGATTACCATGTGTATAACTCACGAGTGGATGGTGCCATTTTGAAACGCGTGGAGCCGCGTGGCTGATTTCATGAGAGAAGATGTGGGGACGCCCACAGTGGAGACCAGTTATATTTTAGATTACACTTTATTATAATCTAGATGAAAGGATGATTTTTAGATGATAACGATGTTACTGTGAACATCCTGAACATGCTCTAGTACGGAGTATTGTTCAGTCCAAGAGGTCTGTTGCATTAACTTTACTTTACATTTCTACGGTTGTAATATTGTTTCTAATCTTCTTCTTTTTTCATTGTTAAAATATTGTATTAATGTTTAGTGTACAGTTAGTTAGAATGGGTCAGTGACTGAGGCTCAGTAGAAAAGTGTAATACAAGTACTCTTACTTTTAATGTGTTATTTGACTCTTTCTCTTTAAACTGGAAGCAACAATGGAAAAGATTATATTTAGAAACATATATATATATATATATATATATCTGAATATAACTATATATATATATATATATGTTGTATGCACACAAATCATAAAGTCAGTATTTACAGTGAAGGTTTCTTAAATAAGATGAAGCTGTTATTTCTGAAGTTATTTTCCATTTTTTGGAGAGAAAACTAAAAAGCAGCTGCAGAAAGTTTTTAAAAAGTCAGTGTGTGTGTGTGTGTGTTTGTGTGTGTCTGTGTCATTGGGTAATTTACTTTTTTTTTTAAAATGTTATGCCCAGCATTTAAAAACAGAAGAAAGTAGGTTAGAAGGTTAGAAGGCAAAAGTCATTAAAATATTTTAATTGTAAAATTAAATTGTCTGGCAGATATTCTCCTCACTGCCAGCAGAGGGCGCTGAACGTTATTGAAATGAAATGAATCCAGCCTCAAAACCACAAAGGAGGTGACAAAAAGCTATGAAACCAAAACTGAATATATTGTCCTGCTGACATTGATCCTTTGATGAGACCCGGCCATGTTTTTACCATGACCAGGAAAAAACACACTCATGTTTTAATCAAAGCAACACAAGTTCCACACA
Organism: Pseudoliparis swirei; assembly: GCF_029220125.1. NCBI lineage: Eukaryota > Metazoa > Chordata > Actinopteri > Perciformes > Liparidae > Pseudoliparis > Pseudoliparis swirei. The sequence continues at coordinate 4,347,545 of NC_079389.1, read as the reverse complement.
ACAACATTGAGACAACAATGAAAACGGTATCCGGCTCTCCGTCAGGTGAAAACAGACGCTGGCATCCATCAATATCTCTGATCATACCAATATTTAGCATTCTCATTTTAAGCTGGTGCCCATAATCACCAGCGTAGTGTGTATTAAAGCAAAATTAACCAGCTGCTCACTTTAATGAACAATAAAAGAGGACGTAAGCCTTTGGAAATTGAATCAGCAGCCCATGCTATAAAAACATGACTCCATCTCACCGCCACACGGACCTGGCAGGTTACATCACACACATATCCTAGCAACCACACCAGGTGATATCATGTCGATCTGATGGAGAAGTGGTAGAGCCCAGAGACTGGCTGCTATGTAACAATCACACACACATTGTCGTTGTGGCGTGGGTGAAAAGTAGAAACTGAGTCATCTCTCCATTTAGCAAAACAGAGTAAATCATCTCCCATTCTCCTGCTCCTAAGCCTTTATATAATCAAGATAAAAAGTTGTGTAATAAATGATAAATATATATTTGTGGGCCCCCAGAAATATGCCCCACAGTAGCAGAGGTGAAAAGTAGTGATTTTCGACACTCCTCCGTGACACCTCCCTTACTTTTCATGTCGTCCAGATCGGCGCTGGCCAACATCTGGGCCTCTGCCTCGTCGGTGGGCACCTGCTGGTAGACGGCGGTCTCCAGCGCGGTCATGCTGCCGATGCAGATCCGCTCCCGCAGGTCGTAGTTGCTCCGCTGGACGCCCGCCGGGCGATGGTGGACGGGCTTCCTGCGGAACCAGCCGCGGCTCGGGGTCGAGCTCGTGGGGTCCGATCCTGCAGGGACGCTAAAGGGAGATTAAAGATTGTCAAATGCTGCAGAGAGGATCTTCATGTCATAAAAGGCATTCGGGGAATGATGTCATATACAAAGTGTCTCAGTTCAGATGTTGGGATTTACTCCAAACTCAAATGGAGCACGTTGACCCACAATGCTGTGCTGTGCTCCTCGGCTGCATTGCCGTCTCTTCGCCACTAGAGGGCTCCACAACACAGCAGGACGGCTGGGCCTCCTCACCGAACCCTCCGAGTCATCCTCAGCTGCCTCCACTCAAACACAGGCACGGTGGGGTTTCTGTGCTTTTAATCCAATGATATCAGCAAAGACCAAAATAGCAGATTCAACATGCGGCCCTTGACCTCCGAGTCGCAAGATCCATATTTTATAACACAAACAATGATTTACGATGTTATGCATGTGTGCAGGCCAGATGGTCTCCCGTTTCGGTGCTTCCTTTCGGTGCCGGAGCCGATTGAAATTTTAAAAAACACAATTATTTTGAACTTCTCTGGTGACTCCGCCCTGTCAGCAGGTTACGATAGCCTATCATTGAACTTTGAAAGCGTAGGCGTGCGCCGTGTTGAGCCTGTGCCGACACATCACCGTCAGGCTGGGCGCGATGGGGAGACGGTCCCGTTGAACACGTGGAGACCGATGATGACAAGAGCAGCCTGAACTCAGATTAGTACCGTGACGTTGATTGCAAGTCTTGCATTCATAAAAGTAGGCCAACAATAAATTAGCCATTATAAACATGTTTAAGCTAGCGCTAGCTCATAGCTCGTTGCTAGCGCAAGTTACGAGCGCGACAGTCTGATATCCGTTTTTTGTCAGTGCTTCATGTGAACGGTTTTCACAGGGAATATGACCGAAGACGTTTTTAATGTCGTCATTGTCAACCTCGTTTTGTGCTTCTTTTTTATTTTTTTAAGTATCGGTTCAGGCACCGGTATCGTTTTAAAAGTACCGATTTAGCACCGGTATCGAAGGAAAAGTAAAAACGACACCCATCCCTCGTCCCGATAGCTGGACCTCCATCCTTATGAGCTGCTGCATGTGTTATTAGTTGGAATGCTTCAGCAGTCCAACTATTGTTCTGGTCTTCTTTAATTAACTTATTATTCTATTTATTCCGTACCTTTTTTGTCCCTCTTCTAGTCCTTCATATATTCAGCTATTTAAACCATTCAAATATTTAAAAAATGCAGCTTTTCATATTTCTAACTCTTCAGCTGTTGATATTATAAATATTTAATGTTTATTATTTTGAATGGGATCACAATGGAGAAAGTCTTCAACTTTAAAAGCTTCTAAGATCTTCATACTTTCAGCTTATTCAATCATTTATTTTTTTAAATGTTGACATAATCTTCAACTTTTACTGTATATTTTCAGATATTTTTTGAAGTGGCTAGCACTGTCGCCTCACAGCAAGAGGGCTGACTATTCAATTCCTGGTCGGGGTGGTCCTTCTGTGTGGAGTTTGCGTGTTCTGCCCTTGGCAGCGTGGGTTCCCTCTCCAGCTCCCTCCCACAGTCCAAAGACATGCTCAGGTTAATTGGTCTCTAAATTGCTTATAGGTGTGAATGTGAGTGTGAATGGTTTTTAATACTTTATTAAATTGTTATAACTTTTTAACATTTTTTATAACTTTTTAACTTGTTGTAACCTTTTTATAACTTTTCATACTTTTTTACATGGAGGTTAGTTTTTTCGGTTAGATGGGTGGGGCTGCTCCTGACTGAAGATTAATGCAGACTCATACCAAGTAAATTACTTGGTTAGTAGCTGTATTTGTTTTTCATATTAGTTAAGAATGAACCTCGCTTCTTTATATTTCTTCAATTATATACTTCAATTTTTAAAACGTTTTAATTACTTAAAAAAGTATAACTTTTTAGTACTTTTTAATAATTTTTTAGAACTTTTGTAAACTTTTTTTATAACTTTCCCCGTAATGGAAAACAGGCTCTGCTTATCTTTTCCAGTTATACATTTCCACCCAATATGTTTGTGCTTCAACATTTTCAGCAGGAAGTTTCCCTTTTGATATGTTCAGACGTTTAAGCTATTTTCAGCCATGTTCAGCTTTTAAAAAAAATATTTCAGCTATTTCCAGACATTGTCAGCTATTTCCAGACATTTTCAGTTGTTCATTTCATATTTGAGCTATTTTCAAACATTTTCAGCAATTTAGTTTTTATTTTTCAGCTTCAAGCTTTCAGATGTTAGCATTCCAACATATTTTCAGCAGGAAATGTATTTTCTAGTTAGTGTTGACTTCTGCGATGCTTACATTCCTACATGTACACGGCACATGCAAAACAACTCTGAGCTATTCCTTTCATTACATGTCATTTAGCTAACGCTTTTATCCAAAGCTACTAACAATCATATTTAACACGTAGACACAGCTATGGGGAGCTATTCAGGGTCAAGTGTCTTGCTCAAGGACACATGGACTAGGGCAGGGATTGAACCGCCAACCCCCTGATTGAGAGACGGACCTGCTAACCACTGACCCACAGTCGACCCGAAGCTCTTATCCGCTCTATTCTAGTCAAGCTGCTTGTATCCGTCGCTTTTTTTTTTTTTTAAAGGGATTCATAGATATATTAGATGCAAAAAAATAAACCTCTGAATAATTCCATCTTTGGTATCCTCTCCTGTGCCGTGGCGGACGACACATAAATCCAGAGAACTTGTTCATCTGAGGCTTTTTTTAAACTGCGGTCCACCATCCAACATCACCAGAACACACTCTCCCCAGTAAAAGGAACCCTGAATAGAAAACCATCCGCAATGGACTGAGATACAGTCACGTCGAAGGACTTGTTCATACGAACCCAAATGAAATGCTCAGCCCACACTGCCGAGGCCCTCTAGCTCCACAGAGCGTTTCACCATCGTCGAGCTGATTGTTTTTGGTTTCATGGCCCACGGGTTTATTTCATTCTCATTGCTCTCATACGGCTCGTTTCCAGGCACAGCAAGCAGCAACGAAAAAAGGCCTTTCTGATTCCACTATACGCAACCTCACCAGCAACAGACCTCAGAGTGACACGATGGACATTTAGCTCGGGACAAAGATATATTACAGACATGAGAAGTTAATGGAGGTCAAAACAAGAGAAGAAATATGACAACTTACTTGAAAAGAACTCCTGCTCAATGACTGTGAAGGCGGGAGAGAGAAAACTCTGCTAAGCTGAGGAAGACTTAGCGGAGGCGAGAGGAACTGGAGAGTCGGGTGATAATTCACTCCGCCAACGAGGTTGTGTTTGTCTGTTTGGAAAACGACTTGCCCGATGGTCATTGAACTCGGATGAAGGGCCAATGAGGAAGCTTTCAAAACCGGCTAGATCGGGCATTTGGCCTCGGCAGACAGCTGCCTTTCTAGTCCTTTCAGGGTACCTTTTCGTATCACAAATGGTTATGTAATATCAAAGCGTGTTCCAAATCCTCTCTTTTAACTGAATCAGTGTAACAGTTACTTATCTACCTGTACCGAGTGTGGCTCAAAAGGCAACTAATTGAAAAGGTCAATTCGTCCCTCAATCAAAATATATGGGCGGTTCTAGCCCCGGCTCCTCTTGTCCAAGACCCGTATGTCATGATCCAGAGTTTTTGTGTCTTATTTTGAAGTCCTTGTCTCTCGTGTCATCTGTTTCCCTGCACTTCCTGTCCCTTGTGATTGTCTGCCCTGTTCCTAATTGTTTTCTCCTGTGTGATTGCTAGCCCCGCCCTCATTGTGTCCACCCGTGTCTCCTTCTTCAGTCCCATCACTTGCACCTTCCCTGTGTATTTAAACTCTGCTTATCGCATTCCCCAGTGTGGGTTCGTATAGTTTAGTTTGTGTTTGTCCGTGACCTGTTTTGAGTAAAGGATTACATCTTTCTGTGGAAAGGATGTCGACATTTGGGTTCAATCTCTCTCTGACTATGACACCCTGACACCGTAACCCCAAATTGCTCCCAAAAACTGTGCAATCGGTGTATGAATGATGACATAATACTGTTTGGCCGGTGGCGCCTTACATGGTAGCCCTCAAGTGTGTGAATGACACGTAGTGCAAAAGCACTTTGAGCTCTCAGAAGACTGGAAAGGCGCTGATGCAAGTACAGGTCTTACTGATGGTGTCGTACCGCTCAACAGCCAACAGTCTTCTGCACAAATGGAAAAAGCCCGGCGATGTTCTCATAGCCCACCTGTTGCGATCCACCTCCTCGTTGGGTCCGAGAACGTCAATTCCCCTGTTGTGCGCCTCCTCCTTTATCGGAACGGGCGACTTTTTCCTCGCCAACGGACGCTCTTCGTTTTCCGTGTGGAAGGCGGTGAGCGGAAGGGGTTCCACCAAGTCCTCTTGGCTCCCCAAACTAAACTGAGAGGAAGATGAAGATTAGTGAGAGGGGAGCAATGTGCCAACTTGCCTGGGGCATCTCAAGGTGTATGAGTGTATCTCATCACCTTGTACCCCAAGAGCCCCTCTGTGATTCCTCAGTCCTATTTTACCTGTGGTTGGGTATCGGGCAGCTCCGTGGGCATGGCGGCCACTCCCCGTCCGTCGGCGTCGGACTCCTCTTCGTCTACCTCGTGGATGGTGGGCGTGACGTCGGACGGGGGCAGCGAGGTCTTTTTTTTCTTCCGCTTCTTCTTGCGCCGCCGGTCCGTGCCGTGCACCCTCTTTCGTAGACGCTGGGGCAGGGGCAGGTGGGTGGATAAGGGGTGGTGCGTGTGGTGAAAAGTGTGTCTGTGATCTGTGTTCAACAACATTGACAAATGGAATCAGGAGAGCGAATGAGATCGGCTGACACATCATCGCTCTCTAAATGTCTTCACGCGATGACGACAGCAGTATCACACGGGGAGGTACTTCACTTTTGTCACAATGCTAGTGGCCCTATTCATGTTTGTTCCCTCACAAAAACATGCATCTTTTCTATTTTCACTTTCTTTTTCCTATTACTATTTTTCCTCTAGCCATTACTCGTTCTCTTTTTTACATGCAACTTCTCACTCTATTATTTTTCATTTCCAAATTGCTTTACTTTGCCTGATTGATGAATGCAATTATTTAACTTTCATGACATCTCCGTCCCCTGAATCTACCTGAATGTATGAGTCCCATAGCCTGTAACCCCACATTGGGTGGGCGGGTCGGGAATGAGGTTTTAAATTTTAATCTGAAATTACCATGTGTGAGAAAAACTCCAAATCAATCCCCAAAAAAAATGTTCACCAAAAATAATGCATCTCTATACACATTGCAACCACATTCGTTGTTATTTACAGAACCACAAACTGACTTCTTACTGATTTGATCCCAATCATTTACAAATTGCACAGAAAAAAACCCACTGTTATTCTCAGAGGAAATGCTCTCTCCCCATCGAATTCCCTATGAAGCACTTGAAAGACACAAACGCTTTAGATTTTAATTAACGTGCAATAATGGAGGAATGCAATGTTTCATCCACATCAGATGAAAGCGGCGCTGCTATCTAATCTTAGCCACTATTATCTCCCGCTAGAGCAACGTAGTGTCAGCTAATTTTTAAAAATGGTTTATTTAATAAGGGACAGTGCACATTGATAAAAACATTGCAGTAAATGTGCCAGAGTTAGCCAAGAGGCTATTTTTCATCTGTAGTCCCAAAGATCTATAATCGATAATCTGTTTTATAATAGGCCACGGATACGTTGACATCCAGCCACCGAGATGCAATGTTCCAAAACAAAAATATAGATGGTCAAAAACCAAGATGGCGATGGATAAAAATCAAGATGGCGATGGATAAAAAACCAAGATGGCGATGGATAAAAAACCAAGATTGGCGACCGCCAAATTGTCAAACTCAAGGCTTCAAAATACGGCATTACACGAACCGATGGGTGACGTGACGATGATGACAGCCACGTTGTGTTAAGTGGAATGAATGTCAATCCATCTAATGGACAAAATATTGTACAAAAGTGGTCCATTTGAGTCCACTAAGATATACATAGGAACAACGTAAAATATAAGGAGCATGTAAAGACCGAATTATGATATTGTTATAAAAAAATGTTGATGTCAAATGACTATAGGAACTCTATATTACTGAGTAGTTTGCCTTCTAATAGTAATTTAGAGTAATTAAATAAAGTTTTTTTGACGTTATTGTGGACTTGTATCTTAATGTTTACGTAGTACTTGCTTGCTGCAAGTACTACTGCTTACATTCAAAGTCTTTCTCGGTGTAGTGCCGGCCCATCTTGTCTCCGCCGGCGGAAGCAGAATCACTGATGATGTCGCCGAAGCGCTTGACGGACAACGCTTTCTCCCAGTTTCCCTCCTCCTCGTCTCCTTCCGGTTCCTCCGCCGAGCCACCCTCATCTTCCTCCTCCACCTTCACCTGGAGAAGGAGAACACTTTTCACTTGAAAAAGGACCGGATAGAAAAAGCGGAACGAGGAGAGCCCTTTCCTTTGGTTACGGTAACAAATACTTCACCCAACGAAATTAATTAGTTACACGGACGGATTTACGGAGAATCATAAAAACAGAGATAACTCTTGACGAATCGAAGTAAGTATATATATATATATTAAAAACAATTCCTCTACTCCTGTATCATGCTTGCTGCAGGTCTGTGCCTGAGACGGTCGTGGAGGAAGTGTTTTGAATAGTACGATCATGGTGAAAAAAGCACGTCTTTGGATACCCGTGTTTTTCGGAGTCTCCATTTGCTCAAAAGCCATATGAGAAAAAAAGTAATTATTCAAGAATTGGTAATTTTACGGGTAAAGTATTCCTTAAAGGGGAAAACCTCGAATAAATACTGTGGGAACCTCTACAGTGTGGACTGTATATACTGTTGTAAACTGCCTTGAATTGCATATCGCTCGGAAAAGAATATTATGCCAAAAAAACAATCACAGTTGGCCCAAAACCCTGTTTTTTTGCTTTGCATTCCTCGGAGTGCTGAAGGTAGCGCCCTGTAATCCTGTTCCAGCGCGATAAGCACCTTGTGTCTGTCCACCGTCCACTGCACCTGACGACATCAGATCAATACAACATGGTGCTAAGCAGCAAAGAACTAATGCACTCGACAGCCCCTGGAGACCGGCGTGGGGCTGGAGGGGGAGGCGTGTCCTGCCATTCGGTTGCCTCTGATAGGTCGAATCTTTGGGATGGGGGGCCTCAGATTGGTGCTGGCGAGAGCGGCGAGCACTCTGGCGGTCTCCAATTTCCCATGAGCCGAGGAGACTCCATTACTCCCTAATTACCAGAGGGAGGAAGGGACGGGATATGTTTTAATGATCTGAGCTACCTATCTACACAAGGAGCCAGAGAGTATACCAAAAAAAAATAGGGTATTTTCAATCCAGTGAGCAGTAGAAGGTGTTTCCAGCTCCGTTTTGCTCATTATTTTCGTCGCTTTATATTCCGGTGAAGCCATACTGGTTTAACTTCCACCTCTAACGTCATCCCCCTGCTTACTTTGCTCTGGATATAATGGTGTGAATGTAACACATAGCGAATAATACTAAACTGTGGCAGACGCCACAGGAACAAAAAGGATTATCCTCTCGACCTGCTTGTTGCTTTAGCTCGTCCTCCGTTGGCACACCACTCTTTCATGTCATCTTTGAAGTCAGTTGGAGGTGGAGGTGCACGGGGAGGAGGGCTAACCCGTGCCCAGGTGGCGGAGGCATGACGCGAGTCCGATTTTTTGGACGACGGGAAGCGGTAGCCTTTTTTAGAAGAGGCTCTTATTCCGGTGTGTTTGGGATACACCGAGATGAGACTTTCATCCACACGGACACAGATGGACCGGTCGGTCTGTCTGGCGAGAAACTCTGATGTGAGAGAAGAAGACAAAAATCGAAAATCCGAACGATACAGTATCACCATGTGAGAGCGGAGAGAACGGGGCGGGATTGTTACGAGAGAGATTTAAAGTGAATCTTTAAAATGTCGTTGGGTCTCTCAAAAGGAAATACAGTCTGAATATGAGCTGCAGTGAGTTATGGAGTTGTAGATAGATCAGGAGGATGTTTTTTATTTGACCTCCCACCAGCTGACGGTCTCTTGTCAAGGATTATCTAGTTGCTCCTAATCATAACGTGAAGATAAATGCCCCTATTTTACAAGAAGAGAGAAAATAGTTTGAATGTAACAAGAGATAACTGGACAACACAGGAGAAATAATCAATACCGGCTTCATTTGTTTTATTATTATTTGATGTTTTGGTGTTTTTAAGGCCAAATCTGCAACAATTTGATAAATTGATTAATCATTAAAAGTCATTTTCTGAGCAGTAATACAAAAATAAATCATTGGTTTCAACTTCTCAACTATGAATACTTGTTTTTTTTAAATTTATCTTTGAGTTTTAGACTATTGGTCGGACCAAAAATAACAAATAAAACAAAAAAATAATCAGCCGTCAACAGACAAACCCACTGCAGCACAAAGGAATCAAATAATCCAATTTCCGTAGGTGGCGTTGCCAACATAGAGAAGGAAATCTCCAAATAATGAATACCGGATAAGAACTCTTCATCTTTAGGAGTATTAGCACCGTGGGTCACCATGCACTACTCTGTGGCTGCTTTGGCCACTTCTAATCAATTCTGAGGAGGATTCTAACAGTGTGATCACTGTTCAGGAAAACACATGCTGCCTTTAACCTTTTCTCATGAGCCAACTGCCCAACATCTACTGCAGCATTAATATTTCATATTTAATGGAATGGGTGAGCCCGAGTGCTGCATTAAAATATTCATCATCTGCTGACTAATATGAAAAAGGGTGTTTGCCTTGTTTTTGGAGTGACTTGAGGAACAGGTGCCAGGAAGAGGCCTAATTGGCCTCAGCTGCAGGGGATCATGGTGTATTAGGTGCAATATTGCGCTGATGAGAGGTCTATGTCATTTCACATACCTCTTTTAGATTAAGTTGCCCACAAACTGGCAGCCCACCAATGTAATGCTGTAATACACCTCTTCCATTTTGCCAAACCCAAACTTCCATTAACATACGCAGAGCAAATTCCCTCAAAAACCTTCAATTATATACTCAAGAGAAATATGATGATTGAGAATTTTTCTCTTTATTTAATAAAAAAAAAAAAAAAAAAAAAATGTCATGCATTCTGGTATATACATGAAAAATAAATATTGCAGTTTTTTTTTTTTTTTTTTATATTTATGATTTTACACTTTAGAAAACTCTAAAATCCTATCTCATAAAATTTGAATATTTCCTCAGACCAAGTAAAAAGATTTATAACAGCAAAACAAAATCAAACATTTGAAAATGTGTTTCCAGGTGTTCGAGTTAATTAGACGATTCAAGTGATTTGTTTAATACCCTACTAGTATACTTTTTCATGATATTCTAATATTTAGAGATAGGATATTTGAGTTGCTAAGTAATAAATAAATATTAATATTAAAAAATAAAGGCTTGCAATATTTTCAAGTTGATTGTATGAAAAGAAGAATGCATGCATTTTTTTTTTTTTAATACAGAAAATAAAGAACTTTATTCTAATTTTCTGAGACAGTCCTGTATATATATATATATATATACACACACAATTCAATTATGGATGCTAGAACCTGGAACTATTGTAACTGCAATCACTGTGCAAGCCATGAATTCAACTATAGGCATTGTATATAACCTCCACTGTAAAACATTTTACTGTAAAATTACAGTAATTTACAGGTGAAACTGCTGCCAGTAATTTACTGTAAAAATGTACAGTATCTCTAGTCATTTACTGTAATAATTCAAAATTACAGTAAATTACTGTCAGTAGTTACGCCTGTAAATTACTGTAATTTTACAGTATCTCTACTGTAACAATTTTACAGTATCTACTGAATCAAAATAATACAGTAGCTTGCTGTATTCTCTCTGATACGACAGATGTTGGAACAATCGACGAATGAAACCAAGAAGTGCACGACCCCCCTGACGGCTGTTTGGGTAACGGTGTTCGGTGTTTTCGACTCGCCATATTTGCTGTTGTTTTTTTCTGTCCAGTTCCAAAGACGGCGAAATAAAAGTGAACGTAAGCCGAGGGCGCCGACTCCGCAGATGCAGACACCAACACCACACACTTCGAGAGGGATTTCGAGGGATTACTTCTGTATGAGTCACACATCGAGAGGAAATATCATACCCATTCTGCCTTTTTTAATTTCCCCAGGTAAAAGCTATTTTTCAAGCCGAAGAGGCAACGACAACAAAACATTCGCATTTTCAAAAAGGTAAAAGCATCGACCGCATATGGAAATCCTTGAACCTTCACAGGGAGTATTTAACCTTCTGACATGCGTCACGCTCTTCTAGACATTGTTCCCGGTGAAGAATCTCTGTCCTACAATAACCCTGGAAACAATATCGAAAAAAATATCTGTCGGCAGTGATCGTGGGCTGTATTGGTTTTGAAAGTGACGCCAATCAAATTGCTGTGATACCAATAGATCAAGTAACCAAGTAACGTAAAAGGACTCACGAGATTTCGCACTTTCATCTCCACGAAAGGTTCATACCAACTTCGAGCTGTGCTTAAGTATAACCCTCAAAGAGCTCTGTACGCTACCCGCTCTGCACCAAACAGGAATCCCTTTAGCATTTAGTGCCCTCCGGAGTTCTTGGAGACCAAAGCTAAAAGGAAAGTGAATGTCTTGCATTCACGAGATGGCCAGAGACGCAACTCAAGAGGCTACTACCCCTTGGATCAACCCAATGGTGTCACATGCAAGGGAGTTGTCTATGTGTATGCCTCTAGGCCAGGGGTGTCAAACTCATTTTCCCCGTGGGCCACATCCGCATCATGGATGCCACCACAACGCTTCTTAAAGGGCCGGTTGTAACAGAAGTATATAAATGTATAAACTACTCCCCAACATATCGTTAAATAACTCTGTAGCAGGCCTGACCCCGCCACCCGTGGGCTTCCCCCACCAGCACCAAGGATCTGCCAGACACAGAGAGGTTTTGCTCGAAGACATGCTTTTATTCTCGAAACACACACCGAGCAGACCGCCAAACATACGCCTCTGCTCACCTTTTTCCTCCACTCTCAAGTGGGAGCTTTTATAAGGGTGGCCTCGGCTGCAGACTGATTGCCAATCACCAGCAGCCGAGGCCAAATCAGACACAGCTGCCACAAACTCTCTTTGCATTTGATTATTGTTTATTTGAGTGTAGACATATTGTACATGAAGTTGATCGTATGTCTTTCAAGCCGTCGGGGGCCACATGAAATGACGTGGCGGGCCAGATTCGGCCCGCGGGCCTTGTGTTTGACACCCGTGCCCTCGGCTATTGTATGATACACTGTTTGATAGCATGTCACTTGTATGTTCGCTACGTACACGGCTATATTCTAAAATTGTAAAATCCAGTGCCGGGAAGAGCGGATCGTATAGCACCAGAGAGTCGGTGTAAAGTGTGACACGGATGAGAATATGCAATCAGTGTGTTTTCGGTATTACGCCGCTTTCTGTTGCTTCCTGTTATATATTTTTTATTTTGCAGTGTTTAAATCTCCCATCATCTCGACGTCATTGATTGAAGGAGCTGGCACTCGTCGACACAAAATCACAACCAACATAAATATCGACGTCAGTGTCTTGCTTTTCCTTTTCATCACACAGCTGATGTTGATGAGCCATTATTTTCGAAACGTTCGCATCACTGATTAGGATTGTTTGCAAGTTTGCCTTTAAATATGGTCCAATCACACACACACACACACACACAAACGTCGGACTACCACACACATTGCTGTTGCCTCCTTTTCATTTCTAATCTGCCATCAAACAGCAGCAACACGGAGGAACCAGATTCAGCAGAGCAGATTCTCCGTAATCCTCACCCTCTTATAGTAATAAAATAGACATAAAACTGCGACAATAAGAACTATTTCATGTTGCTTTTTATGAGGCTTTACTACGGTGTCTAATGGAGCTTAAGGCAATGCAACTTGTCGTAGCTCATAGTCAAAACCCAACACCTACGGTCTCACATCTTCATTATACAAGCAATGACCAAAGTCACCAACACCCATAAGAGCAGGGGCGTCAAACTCATTTTCACAGTGGGCCACATCAGCATCATGGCTGCCCACTTAAAGGGCCGGAAACACTTTATAAACTCCTCGAACATTGTTATATAACTCTCTTTGCATTTGATTATTGTTGATTTGAGTGTAGAAATATTGTACAGAAGAAAATGTCTCTAATATTACAACATAAATCCATTTAATTTGAAACCATCAAAATAAAAGCATGGGAAAATGTTCTTGAATGTCTTTAAGAAATGGGGATCACATGTCTTTCAAGCCGTCAGGGGCCACATAAAATGATGCGGCGGGCCGGATTTGGCCCTGCGTTTGACACCTGTGCATTAGAGGATCTCTTCAGAAAAACTGCAGCTGACGTAAGCTGGCAGCAGCTGGTGATGTTTCTGTGGTAACCCACACTCAGCTGGGCCACATGGGTTTGCTTTCATATCCTCCACACACACACACACACACACACACACACACACATACCCTCACACCAAACTACCATAGAAAACTAAATAACTCAAGCTGGTCAGAGGTTAGAGTGACATCGATCATTTTTAAGCAATAATGCTGCAAAGAAGCTGCTCTGTCTCTCTATGGATGCTGTGTGTGTGTGTGTGCGTGTGTGTGTGTGCTGTAAGTAGAGTGCACAGGTAATTGAGGGTAGGGAATTGAAGTGTCCATTTATGTAGCCAGGCAATCAGCCTATTATTTCCTTCAAGCCAGTGTCACAGTATGCTGTACACTGTGGATGACATGGTGCCCGCTGTGCGGAGTGACACATCACCTACCGAGGTGGCACCGCTATTTCTCCCTGAGAACACAAGCTAATAGCTCGGAAGCATCCATGGCGTGACCATATCCCACAGACCCATGTGTGACTCTTCCCTTTGTGACACTGGAGGGAGAGAATCAGTCCTCAAGGCATTCTAGGCTCATAATTCTGCCAATCCATTGACTTTCAATTTCAAGGTCACAAAATTGGATTCTTTGCCATCGTTGAACAATCAGGAACAGAGGTTGTTGAACCTTGTTTTAGATACAAGCCAAGCAATGCGGATTCCCTCCTGGCTTTGGAGTGAACTGGCTCTCTTAAAGTGACCAGCATTTGGGCGGGGACATGGGAGTTTGCCCATTTGAGTCCCCGTGTGTTTCGTGAACCTAGGGATGGATTCGGATAAGGCTTACAAATCCGTCTCCTGGTAGAGTCCTATGCGTGGGACCGGAGTGCATTGGCGTGAGCCATTCGGCCTTTATATAACCAAAAGTGAGAGCTGTGTTGGTATCCCCTAGAATTGACCCTTGCAACCAAAACTGTGATGGACATTATCTCAGGGTGCGTGGGAGGGGAGCTCGGTGGCCTCCGACTCTTTGCAGATGATGCCGTTCTGTTGGCTTCAGCAGTTGATGTTTGGAATATGCAGCGAAAAATAAAATATACACTGCAAGCATTCCGCTCTAGTTACGAAGGCTTCTTCTACTGGCTCAATGAGAGTGACACCATCAAAATGCCTACTACCAACTATGCCGTGGCCCTGCTGATGCCCCGCCCCCTCCTCTCTACCTCCATCTGCCTGATGGATCATGGAGGTCTGGATCGTGGTCCATGACTACTACCAACTATTCATACACTCTGTCATATTCATTGACTGTGTTGTAACTCTGAAATGATTCCTTCTGGTCACATGACATCTATTGTTCTGTCCATCCTGGAGAGGGATCCTCCTCTGTTCTCTCCTGAAGGGTTCTTCCATTTTTCTCCCCGTGAAGGGTTGTTTGGGAGTTTTTCCTGATCCGATGTGAGGTTCTGGGACAGGGATGTCTATATGTACAGATTGTAAAGCACTCTGAGGAAAAATTTTAATTTGTGAGAATGGACTATATAAAATAAACTGGATTGAAAAGTCAAAATTCTCCTCTAGTTCTCGGCACTCTGCATATCCATTTTTTTATAAAACTTGAAAAGGTGCAAGTCAATTTCCTAAATGAACTATTAACCTCGCTTCATTTCCCTCACTTTTACATCTCATAATGCAAACCTGCACCGCCGGCTGCAAAGAAAATATCACATCATTTGGTTTGCATCCAGTTGTTTTGCATACCGCGGATGGGGTTTGTCTGTCTGCTTCCACTGTGACATAATACGATATTCTTCTTCAGGGTTCTGGTCAGGGAATCATTTGACATTTTGGAATGCGGTTCTCACTCACCTAGTTGCTTGGGGGAGCTCTAATTAGGGCACATTTTCTTTGGCTTTTTTACAAGCTGATGCCATTCTGGATAGTGAACCTCCTGAGAGGTAACAGAATCCCTGCAGCTCAGAATTGACTTGCCTGTATCTTGTCATATAAAATGTAAGGATTATCTTATTAGAACTGTAAAATACATATTTCCACCAGTTGATATTGCTGATAACACTTCAGACATTGAAGTAATGTACAGTGGGGTTTATTTAAAGTTGTCTGGTGTGTGTTTTCTATGTATTCTTACCTGTCGCAGGTTGATCAACACATCTATCTCTGGGGCATGACCTCCTGCAGCCATGGGGCCTGGCGTGCAGCCAGCGGGGGGGAGGATAGCTCGACTAAACGGTGGAGAGAGACTGGGTGTGAAGTGGCTTTGGGGAGGAACGGGTCTGGACGGACTTAAAAAGGTGGTGATGGGGTCGGGTGGGGGTGTCAGCGCTGTTGGGAGGAGAGAGAGAGGGAGGGAAAGATGGGGCGCAGGGCAACAGGAACCTGGGGGAGAACGAGGATCAGCCCTTCTCTTTCACGGCTGTGGGTCCAGGAAGCCTTCGGGGGGGCATAACCTGCAGGAGAGTGGACGGGAATAAAATGTGTCAAGATGTCAGTTTGCAAATATCATCCATCTTGCCCCCCCCCCCTCCAACCCATAAGATGGGATATACAGGGCTCCAGACTGCGACCAAATGGTCGCATTTTGCGCCTAAAATTAGACACAGTGCGAGTAAATTTTTCAGCAACTCCCGCATGCGCGACCAGTAAATTAGCAGATTTTTTTTGGTTTTTGTTATTAAATATTTTTGTTGCTGACAAACTTGTTCTACACTTCAGCCCACTATAGTTAGCGGTAATGCCTGAATGACTGGTTTGCTAAGCGACATCAACTCCAGAAGAAGAAGACGAAAAAAGAAGAAGAAGGCTGGCCTGTGTGTGAGAGCGGGGGGGGGGGGATGATTGACAGCGGGAAGGGGGGGATGATCACGGTTATAGGCTAATGTGTGAAAAGAGGCGGGTCTTGGGGGTTATCGCACAAATCTAAAGATTTTACATAGCGGTGTCTCCTGTAAACAATGGCGAAGCGGACTATCAGTTCGTACTTTCTTCCTAAACCTAATGATATAGAGAAGACAAATCCCGAGAATGAGTCCGACTCAGATTGTGAGGAAACAGTCGTGGCGAAAAAAGGCAGGAAGTTCAGCTTTGGCGATGAGTGGCTGCGCGAGTTCAC
Organism: Pseudoliparis swirei; assembly: GCF_029220125.1. NCBI lineage: Eukaryota > Metazoa > Chordata > Actinopteri > Perciformes > Liparidae > Pseudoliparis > Pseudoliparis swirei. The sequence goes on along the minus strand of NC_079389.1, from coordinate 4,331,177 downwards.
CTGGCTGAGGTATTTCAGGGAGACCAATTCAATGAACTGTAAATTCTGCTGTCGATTCCCACAACATGCGAGGAACACGAAATGTGCTGATAAGACTGGCACTACACAATTAAAACACGACACGCTGATCAAACACAACGCCAGTCTGAAACATAAAATGTGCCGCGACCTGTGCAATGAAAGTGCAGCTCCACTCCCAGTCGCATTTAGAAGACAAGAGGCTAACCAGTGCGCCGAGGAGGCCGAATTGCGATTGAAGTTTAACACGGCGTATTTCATTGCCAAAGAAGAACTGCCTTTTACGAAATTTAAAGGCCAACTTGATCTACAAAGGAAGAATGGTGTCAAACTAAACGCAACATACAATAACGACACAGCATGCGCACAGTTTGTTGGCATCATCGCAGATACACTGAAACGGAAGACGTACGAGAAGATTAAGGACGCTCCTTATCTGTCAATCATGATTGATGGGGACACAGATACGTTAACAAAAGAGTGTGAAATCATATATGCCAGGAACCTGCAACAAGGGAAACCAACAAATGTTTTGATTGGCCACATCGAAGTGCAACATGCACATGCTCAAGGTATGTTTTCTCTCAAATGATGTTTAAACTCAATACAGTAACTTCTGAAGAGTTCTCTGTTGTGAATGTTTTGCAGTTCATGAAGGCAAACAGGCACCATAATGATGAAGCTGTTAGGCTGGTGGTAGGACTAACACATAAATAATTGTGCTCAATATGTGATTTCATTTTAAGGTGTATATTAGAGATGCACCGATCAGGTTTTTGGTGCCGATCACCGAAATCAGTATCTGCCGATCACCGATAATACCGATCACCGAAATCAGTATCTGCCGATCACCGATAATACCGATCACCGATCACTGAAATCAGTATCTGCCGATCACCGATAATACCGATCACCGATCACTGAAATCAGTATCTGTCGATCACCGATAATACCGATCACCGATCACGGTGTCGATTGAAGCATTCTATTTGTTGTGTAGCATTATTGCCTAGGACTATGAGGAAATACATATATCAAGCAACTCAAACATTAAAGAAATTACCGATTTCTTTAAACATTTTGGACTTACTTTGAAAAATGTCCTGATTGATACATTAAAATTGATTGATTGCTATTGTAGGGGATTTCAGATATGTATGGAACACATCTGCATCATTCATTTCCTGGAACTCTTGGGGAAATCTATATACAGGACTTTTCTTAACATACAAAAGTCTGACTTTTTATAAACTCTTCCTTGGTACAGTAAACATGTTTTAATGTTAGCATAATTTAAGCTAAATCTCAGAAAAGATCTATAAAGATACAAAATCAGTTCATTGTTTACTTTTATATGTTCGTGTATGATTTGTCGTCATCTTATTTTGAAAAACGGATGTTGTTTCACGTGGTTCTTTCCGCTAACTTTGCAAAACCGGATGTTGTCACATAAATCCTTCCACTAACTCTATCAAAACCCTCGCTCGCTCCCGATCGAATGCGTTTACCGTGAGCATCAGTCTATCGGGGTTCAGACATGTGAGAGTCGGCTGAGTCGACCCAGAGATTCAACTCGGGGGACGGGGACGCCGCTCGGTGGTGAGGATCCCCTCTGACCTCTCACTCTGCGGCCCTCGCCAGGCGCATCGTCTCCGTTGCGCGGCGATTGAAACGTCTGATAGTTTTCGCAGATGTGACGTCATCTGATCGGCCGTTTTGAGAACGCCGATCAAAACCGATAATGGGAATATCGGCCGATATGGATCGGCGCCGATCAGATCGGTGCATCCCTAATTATAACACAGAACAGCATTTCAAACATTTACCTTGATCCTACAGAAACTTAGTTTGATAATTTTTTCCTTTCACTATTTTTAGAAATGGCTGTGATACCAAGCTGGCAAGAGAGGAGTATCAGTCGATGAAAATTGTCATTGTTACAAACTACATGGACAAGTCATACCATGCCCTGTGGGGGATGATGTTGACCAAAATGCCGTTCTGCTCTGACGACAAAGTAAATATGATATTCTCATTAATTTAATTGGCATATGACTTTTTGATTGACTGAAACCTAAACTATTATTCTATTCTTTGTAGAACATCCTACATCTTGTACACATGATGCTTGCACTCCCAGTGTCTTCTGCTGTGTGCGAGAGAGGATTCTCTTCCCAGAAGAGGATTAAGTCAGATGTCAGGGGGTCTCTTCATGTGGACACTGTTGAGGACTTAATCAGAATTAGTATGGAGGGACCGAACATCGATGATTTTGATGCCAAAGAGGCTGTTGACATGTGGCTCAATCAGGCTCAACGTACAAGGAGGCCTAATTACAAGGGCTGGCCAACACAGGCACCTTATCCCCCACCAAGGGGTGATCTTTTGTAGGAAGTGTTAATGCACAAGTTATGTCTACAACTTGTTCTGTTGTTGTCAGTGGAGCATAAATATTCATTTTGTATTTTTAAGCTGTATAACTGGTGTATGTTATTAAAACTATTGCACAAGTTTATAAGATTGTATATTGTCAAATTATTTATCAGTAATACAGTAAAAATGATGGGAAAACTTTGGAAGTCGATTTATAGTGTGTGCCCCTACATTTTCTGCTTGCGCCCCTACAATTTTAAGTTAGGGGCCACTGTGCTCCTAGTAAAAAAAGTTAGTCTGGAGCCCTGGATATATGTGTGTTTTTGTTAAATAAATAAATAAATCGGTCATAAATCACTGGTTCCCTGCTGTGTTTTTATATCAGCTGCCATGGCGACAGAGAGGGGGCTGCCTGGACTCAAAAGAGAGGGTGCTCCCCCCCCCCCTCGTCGCTTGACTCCAGGGGGACGTGATGCTCTCGATGTACTACGACCCTGAGAGCATTGTTGGCATCATCGCAGATACACTGAAACGGAAGACGTACGAGAAGATTAAGGATGCTCCTATCTGTCAATCATGATTGATGGGGACACAGATACGTTAACAAAAGAGTGTGAAATCATATATGCCAGGAACCTGCAACAAGGGAAACCAACAAATGTTTTGATTGGCCACATCGAAGTGCAATATGCACATGCTTAAGGTATGTTTTCATCCCCGTTCCTCTCCTGCAGACGCTTCTCTGAGCTGGATTTAAACCGTAAATGAAAATAAATATATCATCGTCGTGTTTTTCTCGCCATGTGCAAAATGAGTACTGGTAAAAAAAAAAAAAAGATCTTTATCATTCTTAATTTCAAAATGATTGTTCTACATCTGGCTGGTATCCCACGATGAGACATGTATATCTATATCATGAATATCAAGGTATGAATTGCCCCAGTTTGATGCCGTCACAGAGCAATAATAGCGTTCATTTATTTTTCGCCATGCGTGAGCTAAAGCCCATTTTTTGTACAACAAGAACTAGGAAGCTACGTAAGACTCATTTTGAAGCACAAATAAATAACCATCAAACCCTCAACAGATTATTTATTTTATTTATTAAATTCCGCTGTGCTCTGCATTTCATTCATGTCTTTAGTCCGGTGGCGTTTTTTTCTACGCCACCACGACTAATTCTCGCGGTCATCGCTGACCTTTAGGCCGCTGAAGGTTAAAATTATATAATAAAAATTGAAAGTCCTTTTTATTTTCATCTTTAAAATTTGCCTCCAGGTCTAAATTTGGAGCGAAGTGAAGCACAAACAAACGAGGGAAGGGAAGGGCACCTCGGGGCCGCTTAATACGCCAAATGATGGCAAAATAGACGGGATATAAAAGTAAATATGGGATATATCAGGGCTCTCAAGTGTCACGCATTGAGCGTGAGACTCACGCATGTCGGTCTTAAGTCACGCACTCCCGCCACACATCGTATTTCTCACGCTGAAAAAAACTCTTGGCTATTTAATGTTTTAATGTGCCGAAGAGCGCAAACATGAGCTGGCCGCGCCGCCCTCACCGTGGAGGAATCAAGCGCTCCCCTGGAGTTCTGCTGTGAGGAGCCACTTATCAGCCATTCAAAAAAAAGTGCTGATGGAAATGTCACTCTTGCCTGTCTTCAAAACTTGAGAGCCCTGTATGCATGTCTCCCCCGTATCTTATATTGTCTGTGTCCTGATTGGTCCACTGACGTAGTGCGTTGGCGACCTTGGCCAGAGCTCCTGCCCGCCACCTCCATGTCTACAGTAATATCAGAAGTCCCCGCCCCCTTCATACCAGCTGTGTAATCAGAGAGCTCTGCAAGGCTCACGCCCTTTAACTGTGTGAAGGGTGACGATGACTTACAAGTGACTGACATGGATAGTGTTGTGGTGTGTGGGTGTGTGTTGTGGGGGGGGGGGGGATAACAGGGCTACAATACAGAGAGCGAGGGATGAGGGCCGAGACACATTTACATTTTAATTTACAAAAATAATATCATAGGTTGAATAATAATAATGTTAATTAAATATGTGACTGAATTAATAGTTATGTTGCGAAAAATATATATAATAGGTTGAATAATAATATTAATAATAATTAAATATGTGGCCGATGAATTAACAGTTATTTTGTGAAAAAAATCTGGTTTAATAGTAATAATATTAATAAAATGTGAACACAAATATTTTGTACAGAAGATAAAAGTAGATAAAGAAGGGACATTTTTCATTAATTTCTTACTCTATCCAATGTCATATTGTGTTGATGTAAAGATATTGACCTAACATTTTTCGGTGCATTATTTATATTAACTGAATAACCGTTTCGGCTCTATATTGTCCGTTGGGTTAAGTGACTAATAAAGTTGCAAATAAAATACATTTCGATTATGTTTGCGTAGCACGATGACACCGCCGACGCCAATAAACAATAATTTCTTCAAGCCGTTAATTCGATTGCTTTACATCTGGACTTCTTCGATGAAATTGAAGGGCAAAAAATAACTGCAGACATAATTTTGCTGTATCGCATAATATCAGAACGGAAATGAAACGGCAACTTGGAAAGAAACCTAAGACCCACGATCAGAAACACAAGACGGACTCTTGGCATCGGCGCCCAAGACATCTCGCAGACTTTCACGGTCCATAATGAGAACGTACGATCACGAGTCTGTAAATCTAGTCGTCATGTTTAACCCACACCAACACGCTGCAGCGAGGCCAACGCTGACAAAAATACCATCTGTGCGAGCACAATGCAATCACGTCGACCAGAACGCCCGAACTGGAGGCCACCGGCAGAGTCCTCATTAACGGGTCTTTGCCAACCGGTCCCCCCCCCACCCCCCGAACTCCAGGCCGAATCCAGCCAGAAAACGAAGAGTCACCATATCACGATGACTCTTCATAGTTGTACACCGCCGTCAAATGTCAACGGCGGAGTAAGCCAAAGACGAAAGTAGAGCGACTAGAAATATTTGTATCACCGCAGACCCTTTTACAGCCAGCGAATCAGTCACAAATATGCTCGTTTGCCCCCGGAGATATGGAGATATCTATATTTAGAGACCAGTTGGGCCAGAAAACTACGAACTATGAAGAGTTATCGTGTCACGGTAACTCTTCATAGTTCTTCAACGGCGGAGAAAGCCAAAAACCAAAGTAGAGCGACTAGAAATATTCGTATGACCGAAGACCCTTTTACAGCCAACGGCATCAAAAAATATGTTGCACTTCCGACTTAGCAGGAGTGAGTTGGAGTCGTGTTTCGATTTAGAATTATAAAGCTCTTCGGAATTAAATACCGCTGCCTCGTCGGGAAAACAGGAAGGAAAGCCCGCCTCTTGCTTGATCCGATTGGCTGCCTTGGCCGAGTGTGACATTGATTTGCGCCTTGCGCTTAAAGTTAGAATATTTAGAATATTTTAACTTTAAGCGCGCCTGAAAAACGCACTGCGCGGCATTTAAAAGGCGCGTCTGAAAGGCCGTACCATAGGGTATAAATGGTTTTGCTAGCGACGCGTTTTTGAGAGTCGCGTCTGGTGTGATCGTACCCTTAGACACCAGTTGGGCCAGATAACTCAAGAGTCACCGTAGTTCTACACCGGCGTCAGACGTCAACGGCGGAAAAAGCCAAAGACGAAAGTAGAGCGACTAGAAATATTCGTATGACCGTAGACCCTTTTACAGCCAACGGCATCAAAAATATGCTCTTTTGCTCCCGGACATCCAGCATTCGACCGAGTCACCCGTCAATATGGCCGTGGTCGTAGCGCCCATCCCTAAAACTCAATGAAGTTCAACCCTCTGGGACTTGATACCACTAGATACGCTCACGCCCCCCTCCCCCAATGGACGTTCATGGACTATCACCTCAAACCCTATGTTTATAAATGTCCACAGAGTCTTTAATGAGTTGATCTTTATGCAACCTTCACTGATATCGATCACTATCGAGCAGTCGGGCGTTATCTGGCTATTGGAGAGATAACGTCTTGTTATAAAAAGAGACATTTCGACACCGTGCCCCAAATACAACATTTAGATCCATCTCCTGTTGTTATTTGGTCGTGGGCATAAATCTCAGCGCTGACCAGAAGGACAGATGAAACCAAAAGGTGCCGTCGCGGTGTCATTGCATGTAAAATGAAAAAAAATAGAGATGACAATTTCATATTGGTTATGTTATATAACCCTGCTTGGCTTTGGACATCCCCCACAAATAATCAATACGTGCACTCAATCCTGTTGGGTTACGACGACCAGCATTTTCCAGCCGTCCAGTGGAGGAAGATCACTCAGAGGCGCCATTAGTTGACGTCGAGATATTGCTGAGTCATCACTAGACGTGACCCTGAGTCCACCTCCACCTCAACGACTGAGCTAGAGGCTCAGCACTGTTGCACGCGGCATCAGATGTTCGTTAATGTTATTATTCATATGTATTTATAGATATATGTATTTTATTTTTTTAAGCTAGACGCCGTAAACACACTGTATACAGTCGGTAGAAGCCACACACCGCCTGCGGAGCTGCAACCCCACACCTGCTAACTGCATATCTCAGTCTGAAGCGCGCGCGCACACACACACATACACATACACACATGCACACACATGCACACACTCAAAATAGAGATAAAGATACCCACAACGTTCGCCAGTCATCTCCGCTGCTCGCCCACGTGCGTGTCTTTGTTGCTGTAGCCGAGCCTCGATGCGCAGTCGCAGTTTGCTTCCTTCTTCCTTTTTGGCGCCGTCACGCGACACCGATTTACCTGCGAGTTCGGAGGGGTAGTCCGGCGGCGGCGGCGAGGGGGGGGGGGTTAGAGGGGAGTGAGGTGCACTGGGGGGGGGCGGGGGGGTCCACGCCGGTAACCTGCAAGAGGGAGGGAGAGAGGACGCGCGCGCGCCTCGCAGCCTGCGCTGGCTCTGCTGGAGGATGCTCGGCGTTGACCACGTGACAAGCTGCGGATCTGTGGAGTCCGTGGTGGATGCACAACAACAACAACAACAACAACAGCAAATACTACTACAACAACAACAAAAGCAGCAGCACGCTGGCCCACTTGTGTGGGAGTCGTAGTACAGTACATAATAATCATCATAATAATAATAATAGCAATCATAATAATCATAATAATAATAATGAATGAAGAAGCAGTAGTAGAGGTATAGTACACTACTGCAGTGTACATGGAGGCGTATTTAAATGAACACATAGACACATACACACACTCACGTGCACACACACACGTTCACACACCAAACTAAAAAAGGTGACAGTATAGATTTTTGAATCTTTAAACGGATTATAAGAAGGTGGAATTATGAAAATATGGGCCAGTAAAATAAGCGAAGAAGCTAAAAACAAGGCACACAACAATAAAAAGAAAAAACAACAACAACAACAGGCTGCTGAACAAGGACTGAGACAAGGACTGAGACCCTCATTAACACTATACACCAGAACATATTCTGTGAATATCTATGGCCATGGTGTATATTTTATTACATTGTTTTATATATATATATATTGTATATATATATTGTATGTATATACATATATATATATATATTGTCTCAAAAAAGTGTATATTTTATTACATTGTTTTATATATATATATTGTCATGATGTATATTCTATTACATTGTTTTATATATATATTGTTAATACTTTCTTCTTTTTTGTGTGGATATCGTATAGTTTATTCTCATTCTTATTCTTTTTTTAGTCTGCTACTGCTGTCGGGTGTTTTGCACATAAGAATTTCACAAACCGATTATACTTGTATAAAAGGGGATGTGACAATATAAACTTGAAACTTGAAACTTGAAACTTGAATCCCAAAGGAAGCCTCCAGCTTCATTGTGGAGGCTTCAGACGAGTGTCCACTGTGAGTGTCCACTGTGTGTGTGTGTCCACTGTGTGTGTGTGTGTGTGTGTGACCACTGTGAGTCTCCACTGTGTGTGTCCACTGTGTGGCAGTAGACGCTTTACTGTGAAGATTAGAGAGAGGTGAACCACAAGGCTGATCATCATCAGCAAAGCAGGAGATTGCTGGGGGGGGGGGGCTGAAAGCCACTTTGTGTGTCTCGTTTATTGTGGTTCATCTGGATGCTTTTTATTGGCCTGAGTGGCACTTTGCTCACATCCTTAAACCCTTTTTTTAAATGGACCATCTACTGTATGCGTTTCCTTTAAAAAAAAAAGTATATCTTTATTTAAAAGGGAACATGTACGGTTAAAACATAAATGCACTGTACAGATTGCAGCTACACAGTTAATTTTCGTCTGTAGTCCCTGGACGTTAAATGTAAAATGCCATATGCTATTTATCACATCATGTTCCCCTGGGGATGAATACAGTAACATATACAATACACACAATACATGTACACACATACACTTTTCAAATACCCTCTTTAAAGAGTTTACCAAGTAGTGTGCCCCCATGATGAGGGAGGGGAGACTATCTGTACTCATGCATGTCCGAAACAGATGTGCCAATATGCGATATGGGACTACTCCACTAGAGGGCGCCCTAACGTCAGAAATAAAAACACATTACTCGCTTTCAGTTACTTAAAAAAAATATATAATATAATATACAACAAAAAAGTAGTTAAAATGCTCTAATTAAACTAATTAACACAGGTGTGTTAAAAGGATAAGAACGCGTGTTTTTCATTTTCCAATTTTATAACAAATTAATGGCCGGACATTTTGTTTCCATTATTCACCAGTCGTCATCTTGGCAGGCGGTCGCTGCTCAATATCCTGTCGATGATGTCGCAGCTTCCATGAAAAGCTCCGTTTAATGTTTAAAAGTTCAAATACGGATTTTAAAATCCGCCAGGCAGACGTTTCACAGCTGGAGGATCATCCAAGTGGAGAATGTTCTGCCCGTAACTAAGAAGATGAACGGCGTCTTCAATATGAAAGAAAGAAGAAGAAGAAAAGCACATTAAATGCTGAGCGCCCAGTACAGTAGAAACCCGTTGATGAACCTCCAATGGAGGCGATCGCTCGGTAGTGGCCGACAGACGGACGTCATCATGCGCCTTGGGAGGATTTTTTGGATCAGTACCTGAGGGTTTTGGGTTTTGAGGCCCAGGGGGGGGGGGGGGGGGCTTTGATTAAAGGTCTCGCCAAGATGAAAATACCCCTTTAAGACCACCGATAAGCCCAAATTCACAGGCGTCTCAGGTTTCTGGTTGGGCACGCCCCGCCCACAGGTTCGGACGTTTCCATTGGTTCATTAATTCAACATGGATCAATAAAAAGGTGTCAGTCTTCGTAGTGCCCGGTCCACGTCGGACAATCACTCTCTCTCCTCTCTCTCTCTGGTCCCGGAGCATTTCGGGGATTCGCAACTCTGATCGGGTATCCTGATATTACCCCCCCCCCCCCCCCCCCCCCAAAGAAAAGATGAGAGCCTGTATTGAGCTAACGGGACCAGGGCGACGATACACAAGTTATATGTCCCTTAAAATGAAAGTATCAAAAGTGAAAGTAGTTGAAATGTTGATATATTATCACTGACTCATCAATGTGTCATCAACTCTATATTTAATGCTATATCGCACCGCCGCCATCTTGAATTAAAGTCGTTGAATTGTTTCTTCATTGATCTTAATCCACAAAGTAGTGAGTACAATGTACAGTATTCCTCTCTGAAATGTAGTGAGGTGTGTAGAAGTAGAAGTGGCATTCAAAGGGAATGAACTGCTCTACATTCAATACAATTCAATTCAGTTTATTTGTATAGCCCAATTTCACAAATTACAAATTTGTCTCGGAGTGCTTTACAATCTGTACACATAGACATCCCTGCCCCAAAACCTCACATCGGACCAGGAAAAACTCCCAAATAACCCTTCAGGGGGAAAAAAAGGGAAGAAACCTGGAGGAGAGCAACAGAGGAGGATCCCTCTCCTAGGATGGACAGATGCAATAGATGTAATGTGTACAGAAGGACAGATTTAGAGTTAAAATACATTCAATGAATATGACAGAGTGTATGAATAGTTCATAGTAGGCATATTCCACGATGGAGACCTCCACGATCCATCAGGCAGATGGCGGTGGGGAGGAGGACTGGCGGGAGTCTCAACAGTGGGCGGAGTCTCAACAGGACAGTGGCGTAGTCAGGAGCAGGAATTCCACGACCCAGACCTCGATGATCCATCAGGCAGATAGGATCTATGCCGTCTCATAGGGTCCGATGACCCCATGAGACGTGAAGTCAAAAGGACTCCGGGGAGAAAGCAGAGTTAGTAACGTGTGATTGAGAGATGAAAATTCATCCTTAAGGAGAGAAAAAAAGAGGAGATAGGTACTCAGTGCATCCTAAAACGTCCCCCGGCAGCTATAAGCCTATAGCAGCATATCAAGGGGCTGGACCAGGGCAAACCTGATTCAGCCCTAACTATAAGCTCTGTCAAAGAGGAAGGTCTTAAGTCTACTCTTAAACGAGGTGACTGTGTCTGCCTCCCGGACTGAAATTGGAAGCTGGTTCCATAAAGAGGAGCTTGATAACTAAAGGCTCTGGCTCCCATTCTACTTTTTAAGACTCTAGGAACTACAAGTAGTCCCGCATTTAGTGAGCGTAGCTCTCTAGTGGGGCAATATGGTACTACAAGCTCCTTAAGATATGATGGTGCATCACCAATCAAGGCTTTGTAGGTTAAGAGAAGAATTTTAAAAGTGATTCTTGATTTTACTGGGAGCCAGTGCAGAGCAGCTAGTGCAGGAGTGATGTGATCTCTTTTCTTAGTTTTAGTGAGAACACGAGCTGCAGCATTCTGGATCAACTGGAGGGACCTAAGAGATTTATTAGAGCAGCCTGATAATAAGGAGTTGCAGTAATCCAGTCTCAAGTAACGAACGCGTGAACCAATTTTTCTGCATGTTTATGAGACAAGATGTGCCTGATTTTTGAAATATTACGTAGATGAAAGAATGCAGTCCTTGAGATTTGCTTTACGTGGGAGTTAAAGGACAAGTCCCGATCAAAGATAACGCCAAGATTCTTTACAGTGGTGTTGGATGCCAGGGCAATGCCGTCTACAGAATCCACATCACTAGATAATTGATCTCTGAGGTGCTCAGGGCCGATTAAAATTACTTCGGTTTTGTCTGAGTTTAACATCAAGAAATTGCAGGTCATCCATGTTTTTATGTCTTTAAGACATGCTTGAATTTTACCGAGTTGGTTGCTCTCCTCTGGTTTTATTGATAAATATAGTTGAGTATCATCTGCATAACAATGAAAGTTTATGGAGTGTTTCCTGATAATATTGCCCAAAGGAAGCATGTATAAGGTAAATAAAATTGGTCCAAGCACAGAACCTTGTGGAACTCCGTGATTAACGTTAGTGGTTATCGAGGCATCATCGTTTACAAATACAAACTGAGATCGATCTGATAAATAGGATTTAAACCAAATTAGTGCCGTGCCTGAAATGCCAATCGACTGCTCCAGTCTCTGTAACAGGATGTCATGGTCAATGGTGTCGAATGCAGCACTAAGGTCTAACAAGACCAGGACAGAGAGGAGTCCTTTATCTGCTGCCATTAAGAGGTCATTTGTAATTTTCACCAGTGCCGTCTCGGTGCTGTGGTGTTTTCTAAATCCTGATTGAAATTTCTCAAATAAACTATTATGATGTAGAAAGTCGCACAACTGATTTGCGACCACTTTCTCAAGGATCTTGGAGAGGAAGGGAGGTTAGAGATCGGTCTGTAGTTAGCCAATACCTCTGGATCCAGAGTGGGCTTCTTCAGGAGAGGTTTAATAACAGCCACCTTGAAGGAGTGTGGTACGTGGCCTGTTAGCAGAGACACATTGATAATATCTAATAGAGAGCCGCCAATTAAAGGCAAAACGTCTTTAAGCAGCCTCGTCGGGATGGGGTCCAAGAGACAGGTAGACGTGTTCGAAGTAGAAACCGTTGAAGATAATTGGTCACGGTTGATGGGAGAAAAGCCTCCAAATATACACCAGGGCATACAGCGGTTTCCAAGGCCATTCCACTTGAGGACAGATTGGCACAGGTTATGGGCAAGAGAATATTAATCTTGTCCCTAATAGTTAAAATCTTTTCATTAAAGAAGTTCATAAAGTCATTACCACTGAGGTTTATAGGAATGCTCGGCCCACAGAGCTGTGACTCTCTGTCAGCCTGGCTACAGTGCTGAAGAGAAACCTGGGGTTGTTTTATTTTTTCTATTACTGATGAGTAATAGGCTGCTCTGGCATTACGGAGGGCCTTCTTATATGTTTTAAGACTATCTCGCCAAACTAAGCGGGATTCTTCGAGATTAGTTGAACGCCATATGCTCAAGCTTTCGTGACGCTTGCTTCAGTTTGCGGGTCTGAGGGTTATATCAGGGAGCAAACCTCCTCTTCCTCACTGTCTTCTTCTTCAGAGGTGCTACCGAGTCCAGTGTCATTCTCAGAGAGCCTATGGCACTGTCAACAAGATGATCAATCTGGGACGGACTAAAGTTAGACCAGGAGTCCTCTGTTATATTGAGACGTGGTATCGAATCAAAACAGAAGGAATCGCTTCTTTAAATTTAGCTACAGCACTGTCAGTTAGACATCTGGTGTAGAAACTTTTGACTAACGGAGTACACTCCGGTAGTATAAATTCAAAAGTTATGAGGTTGTGGTCTGACAGAAGAGGATTCTGTGGGAAGACGTTCAAATGCTCAATGTCAACGCCATAAGTAAGAACAAGATCAAGCGTGTGGCCAAAGCTGTGAGTGGGTTTCTGTACTCTCTGACAGAAGCCAATCGAGTCCAACAAGGAGATGAATGCAGCACTAAGGCAATCATTATCAACATCCACATGGATATTAAAATCTCCAACAATAATAACTTTATCGGTTTTAAGAACCAAACTTGATATAAATTCTGAGAATTCAGATATAAACTCTGAATATGGACCTGGTGGCGGTACAGAATCACAAATCGAATTGGCTGTAGTGTTTTCCAGGTTGGATGTGAAAGACTAAGAACAAGGCTTTCAAATGAGGTGTAGTGTAATTTTGGTTGAGGATTAATTAATAGGCTCGATTCAAAGATGGCTGCTACTCCACCTCCTCGACCGGTGCCTCGAGGAATGTGAGTATTAATATGACTTGGAGGAGTCGATTCATTCAGGCAGACATATTCTTCATGGCTCAGCCAGGTTTCAGTTAGGCAACATAAATCAATGTGATTATCTGATATTAAATCATTTAGTAACACAGCTTTAGATGACAGAGATCGAATATTTAGGAGACCACATTTAATAGTCCTGTTTTGTTGCACTGCTGAAATAATGGTGTTAACTTGTATAAGGTTATTGTGTACGACTCCTCTTCTGCTTACTTTTGATTTATTTAATTGAAGTGGCCGTGGGACAGAACTGATTATGCCAAATATTTAAATTGAAATAGCAGCGTAATTACGCGGCTCTTCATAATCTCAGATGGCTCCTCCCCCTCAAACGTTTCCTTTGGTGTTCTTTTTCATTTGTGTACAGATTCCCCGTCTGACAACGAGTCACAGCTTGCTGCTCTGTGTGTGTGTGCCGACTGCTGCATTGTGTGTGTGTGTGTGTGTGTGTGTGTGTGTGTGTGTGTGTGTGTGTGTGTGTGTGTGTGTGTGTGTGTGTGTGTGTGTGTGTGTGTGTGTGTGTAAAGTGTGTAAGAAGGTATGCAAGTATTAGTGAGGCTTTGTGATTTGGAACAAAACTACTAATTATTATTCACCATTGCATTTTTCTTCTTCTTAAAGATGACCCAGCTGATGGGTTTCACAGTTCATTAGTGTTAGAAGATATAAGATCGTGTTTTTAATTTGTTTATTTATACAAATGAAATGCATTAGAAATGAGAGATGTGTCCCAGTGATGGATGTAGAGAAGTAAGGTATGAAAAGAAAGGCCCCTTGGGAGCCTTCTTCAACAGAGCTGAGCGTCTTAAAGGGACAGGCGCACAGTTTTGAGAAGTCTCAACAAAATAAAAGTGTACCGACACAACGGAAGTACTGAACATATGGAAGTAGAGAAGAAGCTCTGTGGACAATGAGGACACAGCATGGCCGGAGCAGCGCCGTAACACGACTCACGACGTAGCCAATAAACATCTGGGTCGCCCCACGGAGACCCAGAGGGTCCGCCGAGTCCCCCGGTCGTCTAAGACCACGGCGAGATCCATCATGTCCGACCCCCTGGAGAGTTTCCAAGAAGTCGTTAAAAAAAAACACAATGCATGTGAGCTATTTTGATTCTTGTTTCAACAATAATAATAAGAAAAATCTGTTTTGTGTTGTGGCAAGAGATTTACCCAGATCACCGACACAATCACCATAAGTTTACACTATATAGTATGTATATATAATATATATATATATATATATAATGTGTGTGTATATATATATGTATATATATGTGTATATATGTGTATATATATACACATATTTATATGTGTGTATATATAATGTGTGTATATATATATATGTGTATGTATATATATATATGTGTGTATATGTATATATGTATATATATGCCAACTAAATGCATTAATGCTTTAGTTTTTACTTTAAGAATTAAAGCTGTAAAAAAGAAGAAGATGTTTATACTTTTCCAGTAATCACCAATTATTAATCGTCACCTGTCTATCTTTTTCACTGTTTTTCGTCTTTTGTCTCATCGTTAACAGACGCACCCTGGGGAGCTGCTCTCTTCTGTAAGTGATCCAGATTCTGGACCAATCCCTTCCCCTGGACACACATGGACACGCCCATCTCATTATCATATGAAGGAACATGGGCAAATAGGGAAAAGATGAATTCTAGATAATTAATCAGCCTCCTTTTCATTTTTCTTTTTTTCAACGTATCAGTGGGAAGGGAATGATAAAATGAAATACAGTATTTATTTTGACTGTCTGGAGGTTAAAGGAAGAAGCACACATCTTTATATTGCTTATACACTCCTTTATAATTATGTCACTAAAACGGTTGTTTATTATTTATGTTATGAAAAAGCTCCACTGCCTTGTGTCTTTGTTTTGGGACTCCTATAATTTAATCTACTGTCAAAATTGATACGGTCCCTTTTTTAGTTGCTCTTTCTGCTCCTTTAAAGCATTTGCTGATGTCAGTCCGGGCTTCACGAGGAACGCCAGCTGACCTCAGTGTACGTTACGAGTAAACCCAAATTGTAGGGCGCCATTGGCGGCGGACGCCCAATGCCACTTCAGAGAGCGATTCATTCCGCGACTCATTGAGCCTCACTTCAGGGCGTCTGGAACGGCGGCATCGAGGGCTGAGTCCTCCGTAAACACCGAGCCAGACACCCGACACATGCAATGGAGGGTACACAACACCCTACACATGCAATGGAGGGTACACAACACCCTACGCATGCAATGGAGGGTACACGACACCCTACACATGTAATGGAGGGTACACTACACCCTACATATGCAATGGAGGGTACACGACACCCTACACATGCAATGGAGGGTACACAACACCTCACATGCAATGGAGGGTACACAACACCCTACGCATGCAATGGAGTGTACACTACACCCTACGCATGCAATGGAGGGTACACTACACCCTACGCATGCAATGGAGGGTACACTACACCCTACGCATGCAATGGAGGGTACACTACACCCTACATGCAATGGAGGGTACACACCCACACATGCAATGGAGGGTACACACACCCTACGCATGCAATGGTGGGTACACAACACCCTACGCATGCAATGGAGGGTACACAACACCCTACGCATGCAATGGAGGGTACACGACACCCTACACATGCAATGGAGGGTACACTACACCCTACGCATGCAATGGAGGGTACACAACACCCTACACATGCAATGGAGGGTACACAACACCCTACGCATGCAATGGAGGGTACACAACACCCTACGCATGCAATGGAGGGTACACAACACCCTACGCATGCAATGGAGGGTACACAACACCCTACGCATGCAATGGAGGGTACACAACACCCTACGCATGCAATGGAGGGTACACACCCTACACATGCAATGGAGGGTATACGACACCCTACACATGCAATGGAGGGTATACAACACCCTACACATGCAATGGAGGGTACACGACACCCTACACATGCAATGGAGGGTACACAACACCCTACACATGCAATGGAGGGTACACTACACCCTACGCATGCAATGGAGGGTACACGACACCCTACACATGCAATGGAGGGTACACACACCCTACACATGCAATGGAGGGTACACGACACCCTACACATGCAATGGAGGGTACACGACACCCTACACATGCAATGGAGGGTACACTACACCTACACATGCAATGGAGGGTACACTACACCCTACACATGCAATGGCGGGTACACTACACCCTACACATGCAATGGAGGGTACACTACACCCTACACATGCAATGGAGGGTACACGACACCCTACACATGCAATGGAGGGTACACGACACCCTACACATGCAATGGAGGGTACACTACACCCTACACATGCAATGGAGGGTACACTACACCCTACACATGTAATGGAGGGTACACTACACCCTACGCATGCAATGGAGGGTACACTACACCCTACACATGCAATGGAGGGTACACGACACCCTACACATGCAATGGAGGGTACACGACACCCTACGCATGCAATGGAGGGTACACGACACCCTACGCATGCAATGGAGGGTACACTACACCCTACACATGCAATGGAGGGTACACGACACCCTACACATGCAATGGAGGGTACACGACACCCTACACATGCAATGGAGGGTACACGACACCCTACACATGCAATGGAGGGTACACTACACCCTACACATGCAATGGAGGGTACACGACACCCTACACATGCAATGGAGGGTACACGACACCCTACACATGCAATGGAGGGTACACTACACCCTACACATGCAATGGAGGGTACACTACACCCTACACATGCAATGGAGGGTACACGACACCCTACACATGCAATGGAGGGTACACTACACCTACACATGCAATGGAGGGTACACTACACCCTACACATGCAATGGAGGGTACACTACACCCTACGCATGCAATGGAGGGTACACGACACCCTACGCATGCAATGGAGGGTACACTACACCCTACGCATGCAATGGAGGGTACACTACACCCTACGCATGCAATGGAGGGTACACACACCACACATGCAATGGAGGGTACACGACACCCTACGCATGCAATGGAGGGTACACGACACCCTACACATGCAATGGAGGGTACACGACACCCTACGCATGCAATGGAGGGTACACTACACCCTACACATGCAATGGAGGGTACACGACACCCTACACATGCAATGGAGGGTACACGACACCCTACACATGCAATGGAGGGTACACTACACCCTACACATGCAATGGAGGGTACACGACACCCTACACATGCAATGGAGGGTACACTACACCCTACACATGCAATGGAGGGTACACGACACCCTACACATGCAATGGAGGGTACACGACACCGTACACATGCAATGGAGGGTACACTACACCCTACACATGCAATGGAGGGTACACTACACCCTACACATGTAATGGGGGGTACACGACACCCTACGCATGCAATGGAGGGTACACTACACCCTACACATGCAATGGAGGGTACACTACACCCTACACATGCAATGGAGGGTACACTACACCCTACACATGCAATGGAGGGTACACGACACCCTACGCATGCAATGGAGGGTACACGACACCCTACGCATGCAATGGAGGGTACACTACACCCTACGCATGCAATGGAGGGTACACAACACCCTACGCATGCAATGGAGGGTACACTACACCCTACACATGCAATGGAGGGTACACTACACCCTACACATGCAATGGAGGGTACACTACACCCTACGCATGCAATGGAGGGTACACGACACCCTACGCATGCAATGGAGGGTACACTACACCCTACATATGCAATGGAGGGTACACTACACCCTACGCATGCAATGGAGGGTACACGACACCCTACACATGTAATGGAGGGTACACTACACCCTACATATGCAATGGAGGGTACACGACACCCTACACATGCAATGGAGGGTACACAACACCCTACGCATGCAATGGAGGGTACACAACACCCTACGCATGCAATGGAGTGTACACTACACCCTACGCATGCAATGGAGGGTACACGACACCCTACACATGCAATGGAGGGTACACAACACCCTACATATGCAATGGAGGGTACACAACACCCTACACATGCAATGGAGGGTACACAACACCCTACGCATGCAATGGAGGGTACACAACACCCTACACATGCAATGGAGGGTACACAACACCCTACGCATGCAATGGAGTGTACACTACACCCTACACATGCAATGGAGGGTATACGACACCCTACACATGCAATGGAGGGTATACGACACCCTACACATGCAATGGAGGGTACACGACACCCTACACATGCAATGGAGGGTACACGACACCCTACGCATGCAATGGAGTGTACACTACACCCTACACATGCAATGGAGGGTATACGACACCCTACACATGCAATGGAGGGTATACGACACCCTACACATGCAATGGAGGGTACACTACACCCTACACATGCAATGGAGGGTACACTACACCCTACACATGCAATGGAGGGTACACTACACCCTACACATGTAATGGAGGGTACACAACACCCTACACATGCAATGGAGGGTATACGACACCCTACACATGCAATGGAGGGTACACGACACCCTACACATGCAATGGAGGGTACACTACACCCTACACATGCAATGGAGGGTACACTACACCCTACACATGTAATGGAGGGTACACTACACCCTACACATGCAATGGAGGGTACACGACACCCTACACATGCAATGGAGGGTACACTACACCCTACGCATGCAATGGAGGGTACACTACACCCTACACATGCAATGGAGGGTACACTACACCCTACACATGTAATGGAGGGTACACTACACCCTACACATGCAATGGAGGGTACACGACACCCTACACATGCAATGGAGGGTACACGACACCTACACATGCAATGGAGGGTACACTACACCCTACACATGCAATGGAGGGTACACTACACCCTACACATGCAATGGAGGGTACACGACACCTACACATGCAATGGAGGGTACACGACACCCTACACATGCAATGGAGGGTACACACCTACGCATGCAATGGAGGGTACACTACACCCTACACATGCAATGGAGGGTACACGACACCCTACGCATGCAATGGAGGGTACACTACACCCTACACATGCAATGGAGGGTACACGACACCCTACACATGCAATGGAGGGTACACGACACCCTACACATGCAATGGAGGGTACACTACACCCTACACATGCAATGGAGGGTACACGACACCCTACACATGCAATGGAGGGTACACGACACCCTACACATGCAATGGAGGGTACACTACACCCTACACATGCAATGGAGGGTACACGACACCCTACACATGCAATGGAGGGTACACGACACCCTACACATGCAATGGAGGGTACACGACACCGTACACATGCAATGGAGGGTACACTACACCCTACACATGTAATGGGGGGTACACGACACCCTACACATGCAATGGAGGGTACACTACACCCTACACATGCAATGGAGGGTACACTACACCCTACACATGCAATGGAGGGTACACTACATCCTACACATGCAATGGAGGGTACACGACACCCTACACATGCAATGGAGGGTACACGACACCCTACGCATGCAATGGAGGGTACACGACACCATACGCATGCAATGGAGGGTACACTACACCCTACGCATGCAATGGAGGGTACACAACACCCTACGCATGCAATGGAGGGTACACTACACCCTACACATGTAATGGGGGGTACACTACACCCTACGCATGCAATGGAGGGTACACTACACCCTACGCATGCAATGGAGGGTACACGACACCCTACGCATGCAATGGAGGGTACACTACACCCTACATATGCAATGGAGGGTACACTACACCCTACGCATGCAATGGAGGGTACACGACACCCTACACATGTAATGGAGGGTACACTACACCCTACATATGCAATGGAGGGTACACGACACCCTACACATGCAATGGAGGGTACACAACACCCTACGCATGCAATGGAGGGTACACAACACCCTACGCATGCAATGGAGTGTACACTACACCCTACGCATGCAATGGAGGGTACACGACACCCTACACATGCAATGGAGGGTACACAACACCCTACATATGCAATGGAGGGTACACGACACCCTACACATGCAATGGAGGGTACACAACACCCTACGCATGCAATGGAGGGTACACAACACCCTACACATGCAATGGAGGGTACACAACACCCTACGCATGCAATGGAGTGTACACTACACCCTACACATGCAATGGAGGGTATACGACACCCTACACATGCAATGGAGGGTATACGACACCCTACACATGCAATGGAGGGTACACGACACCCTACACATGCAATGGAGGGTACACGACACCCTACACATGCAATGGAGGGTACACAACACCCTACGCATGCAATGGAGTGTACACTACACCCTACACATGCAATGGAGGGTATACGACACCCTACACATGCAATGGAGGGTATACGACACCCTACACATGCAATGGAGGGTACACGACACCCTACACATGCAATGGAGGGTATACGACACCCTACACATGCAATGGAGGGTACACTACACCCTACACATGCAATGGAGGGTACACTACACCCTACACATGTAATGGAGGGTACACAACACCCTACACATGCAATGGAGGGTACACGACACCCTACACATGCAATGGAGGGTACACGACACCCTACACATGCAATGGAGGGTACACTACACCCTACGCATGCAATGGAGGGTACACTACACCCTACACATGTAATGGAGGGTACACAACACCCTACGCATGCAATGGAGTGTACACTACACCCTACACATGCAATGGAGGGTATACGACACCCTACACATGCAATGGAGGGTATACGACACCCTACACATGCAATGGAGGGTACACGACACCCTACACATGCAATGGAGGGTACACGACACCCTACACATGCAATGGAGGGTACACTACACCCTACACATGCAATGGAGGGTACACAACACCCTACACATGTAATGGAGGGTACACAACACCCTACACATGCAATGGAGGGTACACTACACCCTACGCATGCAATGGAGGGTACACGACACCCTATGCATGCAATGGAGGGTACACTACACCCTACGCATGCAATGGAGGGTACACGACACCCTACGCATGCAATGGAGGGTACACTACACCCTACACATGCAATGGAGGGTACACGACACCCTACACATGCAATGGAGGGTACACGACACCCTACACATGCAATGGAGGGTACACGACACCCTACACATGCAATGGAGGGTACACTACACCCTACGCATGCAATGGAGGGTACACGACACCCTACACATGCAATGGAGGGTACAGGACACCCTACACATGCAATGGAGGGTACACTACACCCTACGCATGCAATGGAGGGTACACTACACCCTACACATGCAATGGAGGGTACACGACACCTACATGCAATGGAGGGTACACATGCAATGGAGGGTACACTACACCCTACGCATGCAATGGAGGGTACACGACACCCTACACATGCAATGGAGGGTACACTACACCCTACACATGCAATGGAGGGTACACGACACCCTACACATGCAATGGAGGGTACACTACACCCTACGCATGCAATGGAGGGTACACGACACCCTACGCATGCAATGGAGGGTACACTACACCCTACACATGCAATGGAGGGTACACTACACCCTACGCATGCAATGGAGGGTACACGACACCCTACACATGCAATGGAGGGTACACTACACCCTACACATGCAATGGAGGGTACACGACACCCTACACATGCAATGGAGGGTACACTACACCCTACACATGCAATGGAGGGTACACTACACCCTACGCATGCAATGGAGGGTACACAACACCCTACGCATGCAATGGAGGGTACACTACACCCTACGCATGCAATGGAGGGTACACTACACCCTACACATGTAATGGGGGGTACACGACACCCTACGCATGCAATGGAGGGTACACTACACCCTACACATGCAATGGAGGGTACACTACACCCTACGCATGCAATGGAGGGTACACTACACCCTACACATGCAATGGAGGGTACACGACACCCTACACATGCAATGGAGGGTACACGACACCCTACACATGCAATGGAGGGTACACGACACCCTACACATGCAATGGAGGGTACACGACACCCTACACATGCAATGGAGGGTACACTACACCCTACACATGCAATGGAGGGTACACGACACCGTACACATGCAATGGAGGGTACACTACACCCTACACATGTAATGGGGGGTACACGACACCCTACGCATGCAATGGAGGGTACACTACACCCTACACATGCAATGGAGGGTACACTACACCCTACACATGCAATGGAGGGTACACTACATCCTACACATGCAATGGAGGGTACACGACACCCTACACATGCAATGGAGGGTACACGACACCCTACGCATGCAATGGAGGGTACACGACACCATACACATGCAATGGAGGGTACACTACACCCTACGCATGCAATGGAGGGTACACAACACCCTACGCATGCAATGGAGGGTACACTACACCCTACACATGTAATGGGGGGTACACTACACCCTACGCATGCAATGGAGGGTACACTACACCCTACGCATGCAATGGAGGGTACACGACACCCTACGCATGCAATGGAGGGTACACGACACCCTACACATGCAATGGAGGGTACACTACACCCTACGCATGCAATGGAGGGTACACGACACCCTACGCATGCAATGGAGTGTACACGACACCATACACATGCAATGGAGGGTACACTACACCCTACGCATGCAATGGAGGGTACACAACACCCTACGCATGCAATGGAGGGTACACTACACCCTACACATGTAATGGGGGGTACACTACACCCTACGCATGCAATGGAGGGTACACTACACCCTACGCAAGCAATGGAGGGTACACTACACCCTACGCATGCAATGGAGGGTACACTACACCCTACTCATGCAATGGAGGGTACACTACACCCTACGCATGCAATGGAGGGTACACTACACCCTACACATGCAATGGAGGGTACACTACATCCTACACATGCAATGGAGGGTACTCGACACCCTACACATGCAATGGAGGGTACATGACACCCTACGCATGCAATGGAGGGTACACGACACCATACACATGCAATGGAGGGTACACTACACCCTACGCATGCAATGGAGGGTACACAACACCCTACACATGCAATGGAGGGTACACTACACCCTACACATGTAATGGGGGGTACACTACACCCTACGCATGCAATGGAGGGTACACTACACCCTACGCATGCAATGGAGGGTACACGACACCCTACGCATGCAATGGAGGGTACACGACACCCTACACATGCAATGGAGGGTACACTACACCCTACGCATGCAATGGAGGGTACACTACACCCTACACATGCAATGGAGGGTACACGACACCCTGCACATGCAATGGAGGGTACACGACACCCTACGCATGCAATGGAGGGTACACTACACCCTACGCAAGCAATGGAGGGTACACTACACCCTACGCATGCAATGGAGGGTACACTACACCCTACTCATGCAATGGAGGGTACACTACACCCTACGCATGCAATGGAGGGTACACGACACCCTACACATGCAATGGAGGGTACACGACACCCTACGCATGCAATGGAGGGTACACTACACCCTACACATGCAATGGAGGGTACACTACACCCTACGCATGCAATGGAGGGTACACTACACCCTACGCATGCAATGGAGGGTACACTACACCCTACGCATGCAATGGAGGGTACACTACACCCTACACATGCAATGGAGGGTACACTACACCCTACACATGCAATGGAGGGTACACTACACCCTACGCATGCAATGGAGGGTACACGACACCCTACGCATGCAATGGAGGGTACACTACACCCTACACATGCAATGGAGGGTACACTACACCCTACACATGCAATGGAGGGTACACTACACCCTACGCATGCAATGGAGGGTACACGACACCCTACACATGCAATGGAGGGTACACTACACCCTACACATGCAATGGAGGGTACACTACACCCTACGCATGCAATGGAGGGTACACGACACCCTACGCATGCAATGGAGGGTACACTACACCCTACACATGCAGCACACAGCCCACTAACCCCTAAGCGCCCCATCAGCTCATGTCGGATGACTGCTACTTCTGCCTGGTTCCTCCTTCGTGCTCTCAGCCTTCGTGACGAGTGACCGTGACGCAGCAGTTAAACTTCACGTTATCGAGGGGTAAACTGGTTCAACCTTCAGCTCGGCCCTCGGCCCTGGAACTCCAGGAGACACGGATAATGAGCTCCTTCCAGTCTGATGCGGTGGACAGATTTGAGCTGTGAGGTCATCGCTGAGCATTCATCTCGGATGGGGGGGCGGCTTCCTCCCGCACCCTCGGCCCCTTCTCCCCTGCACGTGAGGATTTTCAGAAGTCTTTCACTGCGCGAGCTCAATGTGCATGAAACCCCGCATGAATATAGTTCGTTGAAAATATAATTTTTTTCGTAACACAAGAACATTTCTGGAGGCAGCCATGTTTTTTTTTAAAGGTCTCTAAAAAAAAGACAAACAGTGCCAAGTAAGTGAGACATACAAAAAGAAGAACACAGTGGACGTCGTCAGTTTAAAGAAACAGTCTCACAACCAGGAGGCGGTGGAAAGAGAACACAACCCAGCTCCTTTTATTTTGAAGGAACAGAAAAAAAGGAAGATAATGTTCATTAAAGCAAACTTGTTGAAACGCGACACGTCTTGAAAACAAGTCCAAGCGTTATGACAGCATGAAAATATGAATAACTTAAATGTCCCGTAAAAAAAAAAAGGCAAGTTAGGGGGAACAGTGGCAATCTATAGAGGGAATACTTGCCTGCAGACATAACAATGTGCACAGATCAAAACACGCCTGGAGAAGCATGAAGGAACGGGAACAGTGCGGTCAACAAGTCGGTGAACCACAGCGAGGAATTCCCGAAGTTGGAGATTTAAATACAGAATCAATACAGTCCTCCAAAGCCACGCCCCCAAAATGATCAGTATGAAGACTTCTGTTAGTCTCACACATATTCTTTATTAGCTCTTTATAAAAGCCATATGATGCTTATACTGACTAATAAATAAGGACAGATGTTAATTTTATCTGTCTACTGTTTTGTCTTAAACTTATTACCAATAGTACCAGGTCAGGCCTTAAGCCGCCCTCTTGTATAGCGCTTTATTTACTATAATCTGTATATCCTGTATTTATTATGATACTTTCTGTTGCACTTCTAGTTGGATGTCAAACTGCATTTCGTTGCTCTGTACATGTGTAATGACAATAAAGTTGAATCTAATCTAATCTAATAACTCTTTTAACTTAAAAAGAAATGGCTGCATCATTCCACCATATGGAATATTCTACCATTTTACACACATTTAAGATAGGACTAATAAGTAATTAGGGTGAGAACACTGACTGAGTCAATCATACAAAAGGCTTCTTATGATGTGCATGCATGCAATAGTGGCTGTGCATGCATCTTTGCATGCATAATGGATGACTTACTTCTGCAGACACTGTACATCTATCCAGTGCATGCATGCACGTACACATGTAGGTTGCTGTGGGTGTTCTGGTGCGTGTATAGAGTTACATGTGAATAAACTTGCGGAAGTTCAAAATGAGAGACTAAAACCGGAGAGCTTAACTCCATCCTCATTCCTGCCTGATCCATATCAGTCACGACCGTCCACATGTCGGCTTCCATCACAGCGTGGTTTTAATAAAAGGTTAAAAAAAATGTACTGTGACTTTTAATATAGGGCCCGGAAAGACAAAAGCGTTGCTCTAAAAATGTGCACATGCAATGTAAACCGTCTGAAAGACATCGGTATGTGTCTAATTTATACCTACTTTTTAAAAAAAAAAGAAAGAAAAGAAGAATAAAAAGAAATAAGACATGGCCGCAGAGGTCGGAAAGGTATTTTGTGTCACTCAAAGTAAATGAAGTGTGTATTTCCGTGCAAAAAAGACAAAATAAATTTGAGAAGTGATAAACATTAATATCGAGAGTAAAGAGATTAACATTTCGACGTGTAAACCGGGTTTATCTTTATCGAGATAAAACATCTGGCGGAGCGTCGCTCTCCTTCGTTGTAGCTTCACAAGTCGGGACAAGAATACGAGGGAAGGTGTGCGGCGTGAATTAATGGCAAGGGAACTTAACACACACACACACACACACACCTCTGCAGGCACTCCTGGCCTGTACCAACTACAACCCGACTTGGTTGAATAAATAACTTTTCGCTCTGAGGAGCTGTCATGACTCAGCCGTCAGCTATCTGTAACACGAGCCGCCCGAGGTGGGGGGGGGGGGGGGGTCCGTGGGCTTTGAGGGGAGTCCCTGCACGGGCACGCAGGAGACTGATGCCAGAGGAGTCCACGGAGGTCGACGGGATAACGTCAAACTTCGATCAAAGCCGTTTCATCGTAGATTTCTTTAACTGTCTCTCCTTCTCCAAAAGGGGGTATTAAACGTCTTCTTTTCCTCTCCACTCGCAGACCTCAAGAGTGATATATCACTCTGGTGCATTCCAGTTGGGGCCCTGAAAGGAGCCCCCCCCCCCCCCCCCAGACGCACAGGGGTGGTTTTACCCATCTGTGGAAGCCACTGGAATACGAGGGCCAGTCGTTTCCTCGGCAGTGGAAAGAAAAGCCTCACGTCCTAATAAAAGTGTGACATCACCGCTCTGCCTGTGTGTGTTGCCGACGAGGACTTTCTCTTCGGAGAAATGTCTCCAGCTTCTTTCTTCCCCGGGTTCAGAGACGCTTTTATTCTCATTGTAATGTTTTCAGAGATACATGTCAGTGGAGGATTTTTTTGGGGGGGGGGGGGGGGGGTGGACTATAAAGTTAATTTGACCTCCTCTGCAGTAGTAAGGAGAGACGGCTCCATTACCTCCGAGCTCCAAGAAGACGAGACGTTTTCTTTTTTCCCTCCGAATGCAGAATTGCTCCCCAGTTTGTGGTCACGGGGGGGCGGGGGGATGGGGGGGGGGGTTGGATGAAAACTACTTATGTTATTATACTAAATACGCCTAAATTGGAACAGGGTTGTGTAAATAGTACGATCCAAAAGAGACGGGAAAGTTTAAATGGCTCCTATTGAGATGAAATGGTATGTTCTATTGTGTACGACCCGTTGTGGTGGTGAGGAGGGTCACATGGTCGGTTTAGTGACAGTTGGGCTGGAGTAAGTCTCTTTTTTTCTGAATTTGGAATATATATTTTTTGTAACGAGCCTAAACTCTGAGAGTTTCAATCCAGGATTAATTAAGCGAGACCACGTCTCTCTCTCAGGAGGTGGAACTCACAGAGGAGAGGAGGAGCGTTTATTAAGGGGATGCAGGAA
The DNA here is from genome assembly GCF_029220125.1 of Pseudoliparis swirei. Lineage (NCBI taxonomy): Eukaryota > Metazoa > Chordata > Actinopteri > Perciformes > Liparidae > Pseudoliparis > Pseudoliparis swirei. Next base: position 4,303,044 of record NC_079389.1, on the reverse strand, counting down.
TAACCCCAAAATATATACTTTTAATTTCAAGTACCCTTTTTGGAATTCGAGGCTTGTAGCGTGATCCTATGACCTGAAAACATTGAGAAGAAACTCAGAAAACAATGTCATATGATCAATAATCAATAATCCAACATGCATTTATTATTTAATAAAAAAAATAATTGTTCACGATATTTTTATTGTACATTTTAATGTAAAATCATTATTATTACACAGTGTTCTTTTTTGTCAAATTCCTTGAATGTGCAATGTACTTTTGTCTTCTTATGTTTTTGGGGGCGTGGCCTAATCGACAGGACGAGGAGGCGTAACCTACACGGGGCTATACGTGCATAAAAGAAGTGTTTAATGTCGACCTATCAGAACGCCTCCTCCCCGTGGGGGCGTTCACAGTGCAGTTGGAGAAGAAGACTTCGGGGGGCGGGGCCACAACTCGGTGGAGGCGGGACCTCCAACAAAAGCCTTGGGATCCTTCCGGACGAGTTCACCACTGTTAGGGGTCTGCAGACCACTTGAGATCAGTGGCGTCCCTAGGCTAAAAAACATCCGGGGCTAAAGATTTAGCCCCGGATGTTTTTTCTTTAGCCCCGAATGTTTTCAACCAAAACAGCGGAGTCAGACTGGCAGCAGGCGCACGTAACAACGCTCGCACTGGCTAAGCCCCGGATGTATCCAAATCCTAGAGACGCGCCTGCTTGAGATCCCTGTTATCCGTGGCCTCTCGACCCGGATGACAGAGATTTGAAGAATGGCTTTGTGAAGTCACACTTCCTCCCCTGTTGTTACCCCCCCCCCCCCCATCGTGACCGACACAGTGTGTCAGATTGAGCTGGTATTTCTTCAGTCAGGTCTTAGCCCCCCCCACCCCCCCACCAAACATCAGTCAGGCCCCGAGGACTCGCAAAGTGCTTTGCCTCCACGTTGAAGCCACAAAAAACATGCAAGTTCAGTCCTGTTCCCAGAGGAAGAAGGCCTGTGGGGTCGGAAAAATAGTCAAAGTGTGAGAACTTTCTGATGTGCTCGAGTGGAAAATGTGCAAGATTGGGAGGTCGTGAAAAAAAAAACCTGATTACTTCTATAAAGTCATGAAGAATCCTCATCAAATATCGTCAGTATATTGCAGCCAAGATAAAGGTGAGAGTCTCATCGTGGTCATTAAATATTTATAGCGGCTGCAATATGCAATAATCTGTCTGGACAACTTTATTACTATTAGTATTACTTTATTACTATTATTATTACTTTATTACTATTATTATTATTACTTTATTACTATTATTATTATTACTTTATTACTATTATTATTACTTCATTACTATTATTATTACTAATTTCATGGAGGACAAGAGAGAAACATACGTTTGATCTTCTGTATGTTCCACAAATGGAAAATTGACAATAAAGATAACCTTGAGAATGTTATTTTGCATACATTTAACAAATTAGCATTAAAACAAACTTTCACTTAACGCTAACCTGATTTATATTGAATGATCGGTTCTGTCAGGAGGTATCGGTGTTTTCGCTGAACTCACTATATTCAATAATCCATAACGCAAAGCAATGACCCACACTGAACCTGATGTGGTCATTGTCTGTTGTCTGGTCCACTGTGCTGCTGTTCTTAAATTTGTACTTGTATGTAATATGATTTGAGAGATGTTTGTAAGTTTACTGTACAGAAGGCTAAAACAGCGATTAAAAGAAGATGTGTTTCTATTGTACGAGTCCAATTATGGAACAACATTAAAATGGATATAAGAATGGTCAACTCATTTATGGTTTTCCAAAGGGATTATTTATAAAACAATTTTTGAGGGTTATAAGTGTGATTGAAACGTATATATATGGAAGATATATGTGGATTTATATTATATATATATATTTATCTCCACATATATTATTTATTATTTCCTTTATTATTTTTCTTTATTTTATATACATTTTCTGATTTATTTAATTATAATAACTTAGAATAGGAATATATAAGCATTTCTGCTTTTATACCTTTTCAGTCTTTCTGTTTTGTATATTATAGAGAATAATAGTGTATTGTATTGCAATGACTGACTGAATACAATACAACAACAACAACAATGACATCCTGCTACTGCTCAAAAATTGTGAGTTTTAAAGGCGCTGTTGCCATTGTTAGCACCGTTAGCGACGCTAGCCTCCGCCATGTTGAGAGCCGTGTGGAGACAATCGTTCTGTCGTGAAGAGAGGCCGACTGCTCGTTCTCTTCAGGATTTACTGGGTAAGCTCCGTGGTCCTTGGGAAGTTGTCTAACGTCGGCTCAGAGTGAGCTGAAGAGTTGGACGTCCTCCTGAGAGGTCGTCATACTTTCCCCCCAGACTGCTGCATCTTATCTGACTCGCCATGATCTCATGGGAACATCCACTGAGGCGAACCACAGCTTGAAAAGAAGAAGAAAAATATCCTATGAATGTTGAGAACTGGCCAAATTATAACGTTATAAACAGGGTTGCATATAACTTTTTCAGTGAGTTACTCAGGTGAGTACCGGGAGATGGGGTTTGGTACTCACTCCATATGTAGCGTCAGCTTTTGTGACGTCCACCTACGGGGGGGGGGGGGGGGGACACATGCTGCTGTTGAGACGATCAATATCGGATCGGTCAAGTACGCAAAGGCGCGAAGTAACACAAGTTGCGTTACGCATTGTTGATTATTTTCGCCCATGCGTACCTGCGTACCAGTTATGTGCACCCCTGGTTATAAATGAAAAAAACAGGAGACGCCATTTTCTTTTCAAAGTTATGATAATATATATCTTCTTCAGTTAATCTAATCCCTTGTTGAGATATAGGCGCATCTATGTTTTCTTTTTTCAGGCGGTGACTCCTTTGGTTGTATATAGGTATATGCTTCATGTGTTAAACCTGCATTCTCTCTCCTGACCATCAGGAGGTGACTCCTCTGGTTGTATAGAAGTCCATGCTTCAAGTGTTAAAGCTGCATTCTCTCTACTGACCACCAGGAGGCGACTCCTCTGATTGTATAGAAGTCTATCCTTCATGTGTTAAAGCTTCATTATCTCTACTGACCACCAGGGGGTGACTCCTCTGGTGGTATAGAAGTATATGCTTCATGTCTGCTCGTTGTTAGTCGACAAGGAGACGCCATTTTCCTTTTAAAGTTATGATAATAGATCCTCCTCAGCTAATCTAATCCATGTTGAAATATAGGCGCATCTATGGTTTCTTTTTTCACACATTGTGCGAATAAAAAAATAAATATTTCGGAGCACCTTCATTTCATTGTACGAAATGTTTTTGTTCGAAGTCGTCGCTCGTGAAAAGGTTTAACGCGACGTTTCCGTCCACCGTTTCCCCTTCTGGAGCCTCTCAGCTCCTCCAGTCTGGAGAGTAAACACACGTCTGAGTCCGGCACTCCGAGGCAAGACTTCCATCCCCCCTCAGAGATAGCTGGCCAATGACTCATGGCTCGGTGGCCTCAGCCCTCCTCACATTTTCCACGAGGTGCAAATCATTTCCCCACAACCATGTCAAACCAAAATATACATGCGGTTCGACATTAGGCCGCTCTGAAAACCTTCATGTACCCACTTCTCTTGCTCTGGCTGTTCCGGTTCTCCGGCCGTCACCGCTCATTTAAAAAGGAGGCAAAGCGCCAAATAGCAGAAGCTGTTCTGCATCAGTGGAAGGTCTTAAAGGCTCTTAAAGAAATGTGAGATCATGGTAGATTAATGTGTAGTTATTGGGTTTCACCATTGTTCTGACGCTCCACAACCCCCATATTTGGAAAATATCCCATATCTGGTCTTAATAATCAAGGAGTTCCCATTGTTTCTTGATGTGATGTGAGGTCCTGGGATGTCTTATGTGTACAGATTGTAAAGCCCTCTGAGGCAAATTTGTAATATTAGGCTATATATAATAAACTGAATTTAAAAATGAATTGTTCTGATGCTCCATACCCCCTTTATTCCGAAAAAGGTCCCATTGAACCAAAAGACCCATTTATCTTAAAAACAAATGGCCACGTTTCCGGCAATACGGAACCATCTTGATTTACGGAACAATTCCAATTGACCAACTTGATTTTTTTGGGCTACTGGGAGAGGCGTGATCCAAAGACTCATGGGTTGTTGCCATTGTTGGTTGGGCTTTAGGCATGAAGAGTGAGATAGGTTAGGTTCAGGGTCATACCTTCGCCATGGGAAGATAATATGCCACTGGGAAGATCTGAGGACATCAGTTCATGGAATAATTAGACATTGTTTGTATCTTTGGAGCAGCGGGTAACGGGCTGTCGGACAAATGGCTCCACTGACATATTTAAAGATTGTTTTTTTCCAGTTTTTTTTCATTGTCTCTCAATGTTACATCTTAAATCTGTGGTTACAATAATGATCTCCTGATATACACCCAGACTGACACACACTGGAGGCCGAACGTTTTCCCGGTAACGCTTCTCCAATGAAGAGAATATTTTTTTTTGCCATAAATGTGATGCTCCGCTTATTTCACGTGTAAGTCCTCCCACATTACTGAGGAAATCCCTCCAAGAACTTTTTTTCTGAGACACTGACCGATCACTTGTGTTATATGGCTTTGTTTTCTCATTTGTCACGCTGCATTCCTATTGGTTGCTCGGTTTGTTGGGACTTGTTTCGATAGCACCTTCGACAAACTATTCAAGAGCATTCGGCACAAATTACAAAGTCAGAAACACAGATGTCAGGAAATATGTGAATAGGGCAGTGGGGAAAGGGAAACACGAGTTTGAATGAACACATCTAGTCCTTTTAGGTCTTTAAGGGGCCATTGCACCTTTCTGAGAGCTTATATAATATTTAAATATTTTCTTATTTGCCAAAAACAGTATGTAACAGTCAATGTTTCATGTGCTAAAGCTACATTCTCTCTACTGACCACCAGGGGGCGATTCCTTTGGTTGTATAGAAGTCTATGCTTCATGTGTTAAAGCTGCATTCTCTCTACTGACCACCAGGCGGCGACTCCTATGGTTGTATAGAAGTCAATGCTTCATGTCTTAAAGCTGCATTCTCTCTGCTGACCACTAGGGGGGCGACTCATCTGGTTGTATAGAAGTCAATGCTTCATGTGTTAAAGCTGCATTCTCTCTGCTGACCACCAGGGGGCGACTCCTCTGGTTGTATAGAAGTCTATTCTTCATGTCTCCACCTTCCCCGTATTAGTTTCATAATGTGTTAACGTCGTCCTCAATGGGCCAAAACATTTGTTTATGCCGTTATAAAATTTTTAATAATGGTCGTCGATTCCAAAAGGTTACCGTCTAAAACTAGAGGATTCATCGTGACTATTATAGTCAGCGAAGAGTATATCTTTTTCCGAACTATATCTTTTTCCAAATATGTGAAAGTTTCTGTCAAGCTGGGGGAAAAAAGCCTATTTTTGATCAAACAAATCCATCTTTTCTTCAGGAGATAATTAAGTGAAGTAAATGCACAATACAGGAAGATCCAGTTGATTCCGGCTTCACCGAGGCTCGTCTTCTTCTTCTTCTTCCTCCTTCGCCCTGAGAGTCAAGAGCTCAGCAGGAAGACGGAGGAAACAATTCATTTCTCTTTGGGGTATAGGAAGTCATCCCTGGGTTCACATATAAGGGCACTGAGGAGAGCCCCCCCGCCCCGGCATAGAGGTATACTCATGCTTTCCGGGAACATGCTTCACGCTAAAAAACAACAACAGCTACCTGAAACCCAGGTATACATTTTGAAATAGGAGATCAAAGAAGTTTCATCCTCCGTTACGGCGGGAAAACTAAAGATTTTGGTTCAAGTGAAGCTCAAAAAACCTTCAAAGTAGAAGAACACACACTGAACAAGGAGTACCACAATATTTATGACTCGTTAATCCCACATGACAATAGAGGATAATGATTACGAATCAGGAGGACAGATTGAGGCTGATTGATATTACATAAAAAGGATATAATCTCATATTCAGATGACGGGCACATGGCCGCTTCTCCACATCACATTTTACAACTCGTGTAAGAAGGAGGGGAAGAAAAACAAACACGAAATGTCGGTTTGTGTTGGACGTTTTGTACCTTTTTGGTTCTGTTAAGGAAAATCAGATTCTCCTTGTTTCAAGTTGTCTCCTGTTATTGTTTCACTTGCCTGAAATGTCTTCTGGGAGTCTGTCTGTGTGTGTGTGTGTGTGTTGTGTGTGTAAGGGGGGGAAAATTACTTAAGCAGATGATACCATGAAACTGCATGCTAGGAAAAAAGGGGGGGAAAGTCATCAGAAGCCTTGGCAGAGACTCCAGGCTGAGTTTTAAGTGAAGAGAGGAGAGTTGGAGGAGGAAAGTTGGAGGAGGAGAGTTGGAGGAGCAGATAGCGCGGAGAGTTTTCCACTGTAGGAAGTCGGCTCAGCGCTGACATCGCCAGAGAGAAACTCGCCGAGGCTCTCTGCCCGTTTCTCTCTGAGTTCTCTCTCTTCCAGTGCTCAGGGTTCTGTGTGATTTGATGTAAGAATCAATCTTTCATGAGATCTTTTAGAAAACGTGTGTTCTCAAGTTGCCTTAACTACCTTCTGGCTGTGTTTACTGTGGAAAACACTTCTGTTTACAACTGTCCCTAAACACAGCACCAGGCTCTCGAAGGGGTAATTTAGCTCGTGGCTCGTCCAATAAGAAGTGCTTATTGCTCACAGGCTCAGATTGTTTTGATAATTTGACAAAGATGTGGAAACGACTCTTGAGAGAATTATTCTGCTTTTTTCTTCTTCCTTTTGCTAGTCGCCGTGTGTCGTGCTCGGAGAAGTCCCTGAACTCTCGTGTTGCATTCCCATTGGAGGAATCAGAAAGAAAAAATATAGCAGACTTCTACAATAATATTCTTCCTTTTGATGACCAATTATTTTCAACGGTTTCTACTTCGAACACGTCTACCTGTCTCTTGGACCCCATCCCGACGAGGCTGCTTAAAGACGTTTTGCCTTTAATTGGCGGCTCTCTATTAGATATTATCAATGTGTCTCTGCTAACAGGCCACGTACCACACTCCTTCAAGGTGGCTGTTATTAAACCTCTCCTGAAGAAGCCCACTCTGGATCCAGAGGTGTTGGCTAACTACAGACCGATCTCTAACCTCCCCTTCCTCTCCAAGATCCTTGAGAAAGTGGTCGCAAATCAGTTGTGCGACTTTCTACATCATAATAGTTTATTTGAGAAATTTCAATCAGGATTTAGAAAACACCACAGCACCGAGACGGCACTGGTGAAAATTACAAATGACCTCTTAATGGCAGCAGATAAAGGACTCCTCTCTGTCCTGGTCTTGTTAGACCTTAGTGCTGCATTCGACACCATTGACCATGACATCCTGTTACAGAGACTGGAGCAGTCGATTGGCATTTCAGGCACGGCACTAATTTGGTTTAAATCCTATTTATCAGATCGATCTCAGTTTGTATTTGTAAACGATGACGCCTCGATAACCACCAACGTTAATCACGGAGTTCCACAAGGTTCTGTGCTTGGACCAATTTTATTTACCTTATACATGCTTCCTTTGGGCAATATTATCAGGAAACACTCCATAAACTTTCATTGTTATGCAGATGACACTCAACTATATTTATCGATAAAACCAGAGGAGAGCAACCAACTCTGTAAAATTCAAGCATGTCTTAAAGACATAAAACATGGATGACCTGCAACTTCTTGATGTTAAACTCAGACAAAACCAAGTAATTTTAATCGGCCCTGAGCACCTCAGAGATCAATTATCTGGTGATGTGGATTCTGTAGACGGCATTGCCCTGGCATCCAACACCACTGTAAAGAATCTTGGCGTTATCTTTGATCGGGACTTGTCCTTTAACTCCCACGTAAAGCAAATCTCAAGGACTGCATTCTTTCATCTACGTAATATTTCAAAAATCAGGCACATCTTGTCTCAAAAGATGCAGAAAAATTGGTTCAGCGTTCGTTACTTGAGACTGGATTACTGCAACTCCTTATTAGCAGGCTGCTCTAATAAATCTCTTAGGTCCCTCCAGTTGATCCAGAATGCTGCAGCTCGTGTTCTCACTAAAACTAAGAAAAGAGATCACATCACTCCTGCACTAGCTGCTCTGCACTGGCTCCCAGTAAAATCAAGAATCACTTTTAAAATTCTTCTCTTAACCTACAAAGCCTTGATTGGTGATGCTCCATCATATCTTAAGGAGCTTGTCGTACCATATTGCCCCACTAGAGAGCTACGCTCACTAAATGCGGGACTACTTGTAGTTCCTAGAGTCTTAAAAAGTAGAATGGGAGCCAGAGCCTTTGGTTATCAAGCTCCTCTTTATGGAACCAGCTTCCAATTTCAGTCCGGGAGGCAGACACAGTCACCTCGTTAAGAGTAGACTTAAGACCTTCCTCTTTGACAGAGCTTATAGTTAGGGCTGAATCAGGTTTGCCCTGGTCCAGCCCCTTGATATGCTGCTATAGGCTTATAGCTGCCAGGGGACGTCTTAGGATGCACTGAGTACCTATCTCCTCTTTTTCTCTCCTTAAGGATGAATTTTCATCTCTCAATCACACGTTACTAACTCTGCTTTCTCCCCGGAAGTCCTTTTGACTTTACGTCTCATGGGGTCATTGGACCCTATGAGACGGCATAGATCCTATCTGCCTGATGGATCGTCTGGGTCGTGGAATTCCTGCTCATGACTACGCCACTGTCCTGTTGAGACTCCGCCCTCCTCCTCCCCACCGCCATCTGCCTGATGGATCGTGGAGGTCTCCATCGTGGAATATGCCTACTATGAACTATTCATACACTCTGTCATATTCATTGAATGTATTTTAACTCTAAATCTGTCCTTCTGTACACATTACATCTATTGCATCTGTCCATCCTAGGAGAGGGATCCTCCTCTGTTGCTCTCCTGCAGGTTTCTTCCCTTTTTTTCCCCCCTGAAGGGTTATTTGGGAGTTTTTCCTGGTCCGATGTGAGGTTTTGGGGCAGGGATGTCTATGTGTACAGATTGTAAAGCACTCCGAGACAAATTTGTAATTTGTGAAATTGGGCTATACAAATAAACTGAATTGAATTGAATTGATGCTCTCATAATCACAGTTTCATTTGTTTAACTTTTTAAGCAACACGCTTTTTTTAGTCCTCTCCAAAAATTGCACACCCAAACTAAAAAGGCTGTATCTCTGCAACCACGAGGGCTATTTGAATCATTTTTAGATTTTTACCTTTTTACAAAAATGTGTCTTTTGTTCAGATGTGTACATATAAGTCTACATGTTACTGGGTAAGAATTAATGAAGATGGCACACAGAAAAAATATAAAAATGTCAGGTCCGAATTGAAAAAAAGCACTTCCAGGAGGATTATATGCAGGGGTGCACATAACTTTTTATGCACACGCCGGCATCGGAGCTCTGCGGCGCGCGAGACGGAGAGCCGAGAAGTTTTTAACGCGACACGTAGAGACAGAAATGACATGCTGCTGATTAGAGATGATCAACATCAGATCGGTCAAGTACGCAAAGGCGCGAAGTAACACAAGTGGCATTACGCATTGTTGATTATTTTTGCGCATTGCGTACCTGCGTACCAGTTATGTGCACCCCTGATTATATGTTTGTAATGAGGCAGTCGAAAGGTTTAAAACTCTCACAAATCATATTTAAATGTGTTAACATTCTCCCTGCAAAGTTTGACGTTGAAGAAAGTGAAGCAGAACAAAGTTAGAGGTTTTTAGTACAAAGAAAAACTAAAATGTGTCAAAGCGGCCATTTTGGTCTTTAAAGGATTTTTTTAAAGGAAAAGTGCTATATATATAAAAAAAGATATCATTATTGTGATTATAGTGTCATATTTACAACAATGGGGGTAATCTCCAGGTTTATTTAGTTATCTCTGTGTGATTGTTGGACATCACCATGTATATACTGTCATGTCTCGTCGGTTGTGTTAAGTTTTAGGTTTTAGTCCTGTTTTCCATGTCCTTTTATTTTGTAGTAACTGCCCTCTCTCATTTCAGAAACTTTATTTCCTGCCCCGGAGTTTCCTCGTTATTGTGATTGTCTGCTCCACCCCTGATTGTGTCCACCTGTTCCCCATTTCCTCATGTATTTAAGCCTGTGTCTACCTGTGTCTTGTGTCAGATTGTCTCGGCTCTTGTCTCGTCCTGATCCTTCTTGATAGTGTAGTCTTTTGTCCTGGTTTACTTTTCCTGCATAGTTGTGATTTTGTTTTGTACTTTGTTCAAGTGTTTTTCCAGCATAGCTGTGATTTTCTGTTTTTCTATAAATCCTTTTGATTACCCTGAACATTGGAGTCGTGCTTTTGGGTCCTGTTTTTTGAGTCGTGACATATACTCTGAAAACATCATGGAGGTCTGCATTTTACAATAGGCTCCATGTGCATCCCCCCTTTGAGTTTACAAGAAAATAACAGAAGTCGAAGGATTTCTGCCTCGCTGATAATATCGTGATCTTTGAGAAGTTAGTTCCTGGTTGCGGCCCTTGGTGAGGTCATGGTTGCCGATAGTGTGTGATAGTGTGTGCAGGGCCTGTTTTATTGCAATATTTTGGCAGGCAGGCGTAGATCTGGACTGAAACAGAGAGTTGGGAGACGGAGGAGTGAAATGGAGGACGGTGTTGGTTGGGCCATTTTTATTTTCCTTCTCCTGCAGCAGCTTTATTAGTGCATGAACGTTGTGTGAGTAAAACCTAATATATAAAGACACATCGACCCATTAACACTAATAAAACAGTTAATAACGTAATGAAAAAGTATATCTATATATATGTATGTTTATATCTGGATATATGTATATATTTATGTATGTATATATATATATGTGTATATATATATATACACATACTGATGGTTCAGCTAACAATTAGACCAAACACATTTTTCACCAATGTTTCCACGGAAAGAAACGGATGCTTCTTGGGAGTCTTACTCACAGGATTGGCTGTCCTGGTTTTCTGGGCGGGGCCAACAATAAAACAGCTGTCTTTCTCATTAGCTCTGCTCTGGTCTTTTATACTCCCCTCCCCTCTCTCTCTATGCCCACACACACACACACACACACACACACCTTGTCTGACGGAGAGCCAATCACCCGATGCTTCTAGCACCTTGTGAACATGGCCGGCACACAGCTCTTTCCCGTCACACACGTCAGGATTATTTGTGTGTGGCAAAGTTTGGGGCGGAAAACACTTTGGTGCTCTTATTTTTAAAGAGTTGAACATGAAGAATATTAAGTGTGAACTGAAGGTAACATCGTGATCCTGACCATAATTCACCCAAAAAACTGAATGGAACAGAAGAACTGCTCGTGACAGTAATTTTTTCCGCCAACATGTCTCTAATTTTCCCAAAAGATGTTTAAATGGCTTCCCCGCGACACGTTTAAATGACTCAGAGGACGAAACTACAACAGATCCATTCATGTCGTTTTGGGAGGTATGGCTCAACATGCAAGGAGTCTCACTTGGGTCAAATTTAGAGTTGACTCATCACCGTATATGTCTACGGCCAGCCGGCCTCCGAAAAGTGATGTTTTCGTACAATGGAACTTTACCGGGAACAACGTTTTAAGGGAAACGGATTGAGGTGTATGAAAATACCCAAAAGCAACCTTACTGGAAGAAACCTTACTGGAAAATGACTCCATACCATGGTTTGACCAGTACCATGGTGTGACCCATACATGGTTTGACCCATACCATGGTTTGACCCATACATGGTTTGACCCGGACCATGGTTTGACCCATACATGGTTTGACCCGTATCATGGTTTGACCCATCCTTCCATCCCCTCCCAGAAGGAGTGTAACCCACATTTTCCACGTCGGCCATTTTGGATTTGGAAGAACGCGGCATGTTGCGTCAACTTTGAAAACTACGTCTTATATCAAGTGTACTATATTTCCCATTGAGAACTCATTGTTCCAAATCAAACACTCGCAAGATTGTTTAGTGATCAATATTATTGATTTTTGATCTGCTATTGGCGCTGTGGGAGGAGTCCAGGTCCTTCGCCACGAGTCAAGAGGTGTTGACCCCTAGATTTGTTTCCTCTATATTTACACTCTGGAATCCCCATCATGACCACCTGTAGAGTCCTGACCACCCACAGGGACTGTCAGCCTCACTTCACATTGCTTTCCATCTCTCTTTCTGCACTTAAAACTGTTTGCTTCAATAACCAAACATGAGCGCCGGGCGATCACGCACGCTCCAATTTCCGGATTTCAATTCCCCATCAGAAAACGGTTTTGTTATAAACTCTATTCTTACTTTTAATTGCCCAGTAAAGAGTGCATCTGAGCTCAGTGTGTGTCTTGTTCGGTGCCACACAGACAGCAATTAAACTGCTCTTTCTTTACGATCTAGCTTAGGCGACCCACACACACACAAATAAAAAATGACACCTCCAAACAAATAAAGTCATTTTTTCTCTTATCTTTTTCTTCCCATCTTCCACCGTGAGTTGCAACTATCGCATCGAGAGATAGCCAGAAAAGAATAGGTGGAAAGAATGAGAACTTGTGAACATGGGTGTAGTTCTCCCACAGCCACATCAGCCCTGTGAGTGGATGGTTATGGGAGGGCTGACAAAAGGGGGAGGAAAATTAGGTCTGGCCAGCATTCTTCTCATTTAAAGCTGTAACTACACACACACACACACATACAGAGAAGAAGAAGAAAGAGAAAAAAAGTGCTCTCGCAGTCTGGGCTGGGTCTGCTTGCTGCTTACAAGGAGAGGCACTCTTGTCCTCATGGTGGTGCAGTGATAAACCTGAGTGATTTTCTACATTTTCTTTCTTTTCATCCTTTTTTTTTTCACTCCCTCGCACAAGGAAAAGCCTCATGTCTGTTTTATAGACACGATGGAGTCTGTGCATATAAGGACTTTTCTTTTTCTGGCGGTCTCCGTGGCTCAAGTCTTGCTTGTGAGGAGTCAAGATGGGAACAGTGGTAAGTGAACCCCCCTCTGCTGTGTATTTTAAACTCCCTGGTTGAGGACAATGTGTGAAGGTGGATGATGGTTCCCTTGATTCTAGTTTTTCAAATTCCATTTTTTTCTTCAGAAAGTCCTTCAAGTGTGCTTTTGATTAAATGGATGACGCATTTCATGCTAACTTTTTGAGTTCATCTCCTCCAGCCTGTGATGTGACTTCTCCCGGGACATGACCTCATGGAACATGTATGTTAGATCCCTGTTTGGGGGATGATTGAGACGCAACCTTGTGTGTTTATTGAAGACTATATAGCTTAAAGGAAGATTTAAAAGATACGAGAGCAGCTCTAATATGGATTATCTGCAATTTTTTAACAAGCCCCCCTCCCCCCTGGATGTCAGCTAACATCTGTCAGCGATTGCAAGTGATGTCACCATCAGGAGGAGGGAAATGAGCACCATTTTGAGTATTTTTTTGGTTGCATTTTACCCCCCTGCACTAGCTCTCCACATTGGAACATTCATGAAGTGTTTCCACGATTCTCTTCTTCCCCTCGAGACTCGCGTTGCACATCTGCAGAAAGCATTTCAGAACCGGAGCTCGGGCGCCTTTCCGAGGGGAACGGAGACCTCTGAGCGTTAATTCAGGCCAGATGTGAGGAGACATGAGAAAAAGGATGGGGGGGGGGAGGGCAGTCGGGTTCTCCAGGTCATTCTGTGTTCTGCGGGGGGGCGCCAGTGTCTTCCGACAGCTGGAACACCCGAGTGTTCTTGTTTTACTTGAACTGCCCCCTTCTATTTGTGTTTGATCTCTTGTGTCGTCACAGGGACCATGTTGTTCCCACACATGTGTCATCATGGGGAACGTGTTGCTCCCACACACGGCGCCATGGGGCCCCTGGTGGAGAGTAGAGTTATGGGGTCCAGCACAAACAGAGCAGTTTATTTTAAAGAAAATTCTTAAAGCTTTCCGTTCCCCTCTGGGTGATTCAAAGTTGTTCTTTTCATTGTGTCATTAACTGAAATGAGTCTTTAAGTTCAGTTTTACAGGAAGCGGAGACAGTCGGGCGATAGCGTGGCGCCACGTAGAGCGCCGCCCTGTGGCGAGTGCAACACAATGGCCTTGTGACACTTTAATTGTGCTGGAAAAAAAGTAGAAAAAAGACATTTCACATCAGGCGGGGAATAGAAAACGTGTGGTTGCATGTTTTGTGTGATGCATGTCCAAAGTTTTCAGAAGCTTTTGTCTTTGTTCAACGTGAAAACATGAACAGCGATCACTGCAGGCTTATTTTCCACGGAGTGGAGGTAGGTGAGGCCGCCGCCTTTTGACCAAATAAAAACAGTGGAAAAAGTTCATGGTGTTTTTTGTAGACTGAGGGAAAATGTGGTTCACAGGCGCGTTGAGACAATGCACATGTGTGGAAGGGGAGGCGGGGGAGGAGGGGGGGGGGCTATTCAAGGTTTGTTGGTATTCTATGTAATTGTTGTTAATGCGCAGATGTTTTTTCTTTAGTTGCCATCTTTACATTTCACTGAATAGAGGATACGCGAGAGACTCACTCTTCACCTCCGAAATGAAGAGTGTGTTAAGCCATAGCAGCGCCGGGATGGTTACGATTACCAGCGTTAAGCCATTTAATTGGGACTTTTATATGAAAAATAAAACTTCTAATTGAGTGAGGTTCCATGTTGATGCAACTACGTAATTGCAAGCAGTCTCACTCTCTCTGTAAACTATCAACTCCATTTTGAAAGTATCTTCTGAAGAGTAAGTCCTAGACTTATGTTGAGGGCATGGAGGTTATTGGAAAGATATCTGAGGGAAAGGGACTTTGTTGGAATTTGCACACAAAAAAAATCCAATATAGCGCTTTTGAAGACTGAAAACATGTTTAAAGCAAATGTTAATACATCCATATACGGCTTGAAAGTCACGTGGCACGGCCTGCACATGTGTGGAAAGAGATCAGAGAACTCATCGTTGGAAACGGTGAAGCCAGGACGGATTACCGGAGAGAACGTGTCGTACAAAAAAAACCCTGCGTCCTGTTTTTGGAAGAGACCGTTACGTTGTCAAATATTATTTAGGGTAAAAGTTTCTGGGAGGTGAAGATGGAAAAAAGGAAGATAAACGTCGATAGATCACTGACTCCTTTTACAACAAAAAAACAAGAGCCTGTACACACAGTGTGTGTGTGTGTGTGTGTGAACACTACCCCTCCCAGATACTAAAATAGCTGTAAAACATCTTCAAAGATGCCACTTAGCGCCTCACATCAAAGAGCATACAGACTGCATCTTTGTGAAACCAGTGGATTACATTCATGTCTCATCATAACCAGGCCTTTTCATACTCGTCACAGCCCCTCCCCCCCCACCAAAAAAAAATTCTAAATCAACTCAGGACGTATTTTTCTTCTTTTTCTTCCATTTCGGAGAGAAAAAATAGAAATCCGCTGCTCCTAATCGACAAAACCTACGTAAAGTTACCTCCCAAATTGGTTCCAGTTGCCGTTGCCACATCATTGCGATCACGTCAAACCGTGGGCCGTCTTCTCCCAGCGCTGAAATGTCCGAACAATGTGAACTCACCCAGGTCCGCAGCCGGGACTCGATTGGAAACACATGGCACATTTTTTAGCAATGACTTGATTAAACGCCTCTTTTCTTCCAGAGTTAAAGGAGGTCGGTCGGGGCTCGTACGTTGGGTGTCTTGAGGTACGCGAGGAAGGCAACGTTTTTTTACTATGTCGGGGGGGGGGGGGGGGGGGGACGACGACACCTGGGGACCTGGACCTAAAAGGTCTTCTTTGGTGGCACAGACGACGACGGAGCCGATAGACTTCCAATGCCGATGTAAGGACTTGGAAACTAAATAATATCACTCAGCAAATGGAGGCTTAGAGAATGTGTGTGTGTGTGTGTGTGTGTGTGTACGGGGAGGGGGGGGGATGATCCCTTCCAGATGTTGAAGTAGTCTGTTTGGCAGTATTCGGAAGAGATATAAAAAAAGAGAAGAAAACGTCTTAGCCTTGAGTTAGCATCGGGGAGGATGTCAACTGGCTGATGTAAGACATAACGTGTCAATATTTGCTTTTGGGGGGCTTGAGCATCGGGCCGGATGTGGGACTTACCGCCTGATGGTTTGCCCAAACAGTTACACCGAACACCCTCGGCAGGTTCATGTTAAAGTGACTATTTGTTCAAGAGCTATGCAATAATGTGTCCCCCCCCCCGACTGGGCTTCCTGGTCCTTGATTTGGCACTTAGTCACCAATCTGCCCTGTCATCCTGACAGCCTGCCCCTGTGGGTGGATGAGGGGGCGGCGGCTGAACACACAACAGGTTTGGATTCCCCTCGAGTGCCATATAAGTGTCTTATTTTTGTTATAATTAAGAATGTGCCAGAACTGCATACTAGTCATAGGACTCTTGCGTTGGCCACCGGGTTCAAATGTGATGTGATGTTGCTGAATGAATAACACAAACACCGGGTTGATACCCCATGCTGGCTGTATAGACTGAAGACCATCAATGTAGGGCCAAAAGAGGTTCTACTCTACTTTTTCCGTAGTTTGAGAAGAGGACCCTGATGATGTCATCAAGGTTCTCTGACGCTACAGACTTGGAATTTTGTATTTGTTCAGAAATGCCAATGGATGTGTGAGGATTGAAACAAGTGGGTCTGAAAGATAGATTATCCTGTTGCATCATGGGACATGTAGGCTCAAGGTTCAAAATTAATTGGAATGCATTAAGGTTCTTTTCTTTTTCTCAAAAGAAGTTCTACTCTACTTATTCCGAAGTTTGAGAAAAGGACCCCGATCATGTCATCAAGGTTCTCTCACAGAACAGACTTATACATTTTGCATTTGTACAAAAAAAAAATTCTTCAATGTTGACCATTCGTTGTCCCTCATTCATGTCCATCTCGATTATGCAAGTGCAGTACTAAGTTGTTAAATTTAATTTAATTGTTCATAAAAGTAGTGTTGATGTTACGATGATTTTAAGTAGTTTAGGCAAAACGATAGCTCTCTTCACCTTTTAAAAAGTATTACTCTCCAAAAGCCAGAGAAGCCAACACGGCCTTTGAGACAGCCGTACTGCCAGTGTTTCTACAGCTGGTTGTAGTTTCTCCAGAAGTTCAGGAGGTTTGTTTTCTGCCGTTTACCCTCTGTGTGTTGGCAGGTCTCAGTGTAATACAGCACTGTTTCAAAGGCTGATGTAATTGCTTTAAATCTTTAAATTTCACGAGGTGGTATGTCCCTTCTGGGTACCTTTCTCTCTGTGGTCCAGTGTCTCTGGCCAGGTGATGATTCAGCAAAATCAGATTAAAGTCGCTGTTGATTCTTTTTTTGTGTCAGTAGTCCTGTCACGATAACGACTTTTATTTAGTCATCTCTTGTCGTTTCCACATCCTTGAAGAAAATGGACTCTTGGAAATGCCCAATGCTTGCACAATGCCAAAGTCTCTTCATAATGATAATACTAACGGTGGTATTTCTTTCACCATGATGGCGACAATCCCTTGAATTAAGGTCAATTTAGAGGTCAGCAACAGATGATCAAGGTCATGTTCAAATAGACAGATAATAAGAGCTTAATAAGTTGCTTTAAAGTTACACAACACTTTTTTCTCCGATGTCATCCTTTGACATTGTGAGTCCTCTTCTGAAGCACTACTCGTTTAAATGCCACAAACATGGTGACCGTTGGCCATAATTGCAGGTTTTGGTCAGACCGAAATTCTAAGTTGTAGCTCGGTTGTGTACATTAGGGCTGCAGAGGGTGAACTAGTGGAGAAACACGGCCGACCAGACTTAACAGTGAGGCCAGAGTTACATTCAGGCTCTTAAAAAATGTGGTGAAATGCCACTTTTTTGGGTTCATGTTTGCATCCCTCTTGTAGTGGAGCAGAAAAACATTACATTTCTGCAGTGGGTTCAAAGTAATGACATTAGACTTGTAGTTACACAGTGTTTGACTTCATGTTCATTGTGTATGATGGATGCCTGGATTGGATTGGACCCCATATATTGGGCTTACCTCATGCACTCCCACATTTCAGTGTCAGATTAATGGAAAAAAAGTCTTACAACAGAGAGGATCCCTGAGAAATCATTATTACAAAGAATGTTCAACGGTACAGACTTAGCATCTCTCCAAGGGGCTCGTGTTCGGACAGGAAAAGAAATGTGAAGTTTCGTAGAGTTCCAGCACACATGGTGATGAACTTTACCGGGCGACAATGCCAGAACCTCGGCACAGGAGAAGATGTTCCTTGAAATCTCTCCCACTATTAAACTCAGTTTATTTGCAAAGCAGATGCATGAACCACAGAGATGATCCAGGAATGCTAAGAAGCAGTTCCTAGGTACCTTTTTTTGTATTGCATCATGGTCCGTTGCATCAAAATGGGCATTGCTCCTTCAGTTCTCCATATGACACACTCCATGATGAGAATGGTCCATTCTTCTCACACAAGGGGAGTCTGTGTCCGTATCTCTTGCCCGCTGTCTAGCCCAACGTCCAGTCAGGGTTTCCACCCAACAGAGCAGCTCTCACACAGAGCCGGACCAATGACATGTGGAAATGTCGGCTCGTAGCCGGTGACTCATGGCTACCGTTCAAGCCCCCCATGGGGCCATTTCACCAAAACGGGGGAAGGGATGGAGGGGCTTTTGGGAGTTAAAGGGGGCAAAAAGCTTGCGTAACATCGAGCGTCTTTTATAATGCTCTAACTTCAAATAGTTTACAGTTCATTAAAGAAAAGAAAAAATGGTCTTTTTAATTCTGCCAGCTTTAAATCCTACCGGTAGGAATTCAATCGAATTAACAGGAGTTTTCCTGCATATTAAACTTGTCATCGCCGTGTTAGAAGTGGGTCACGCCAGTCTTTATTTACACGAGTCAGATCTGTTAATTATAGGCGTCTAGTCTTGATTCCCATTGGCCCTCTGGTTCCTGAGCCTGGTATTCAGTGGGTTGAGCTTCAAACATAGGATAAGACCGGAAAGGAGGGAACTTCACTTCATCGTAACTTCATATCTATCATAAGAGGGGGGGGGGGGGGGGGAGAAAAGCCCAGGCAAGGCCCTCAGAGGGAGGAGGCGGGGTTGAAAGAGAAAGGAGGAGGACGATCAGGATAGAAGAAGAGGATTAAAGCTGGAATTTATAAAGGAGGAGAAAAGGGAGAGAGAGGGAAGAAAAAAAAACAAGAGCAAGAATGTGAAAGGGTGTGGAGGACGCTGCTGCGATGTTGTGAAGCCCAGAGGATCGTCTTACTCCAGACCACAGGAAGTCAAACTAAAAAAAATCTCCTCTGGAAAATAGCCTTCGTGGTCGTTCATGACCGTCGTGACTCCAAAAGATAAGACTTGAGAATACGCTCGGTACTTTTAAAGATGATGTTTGAAAATCTTTTGAGCGAGAATGTCTGCCTTCCACTTCTACCCTTGAGCAAGTCAAACGCCGGGGGCTCCCCTGAGTTAAGATGTGACGTGGACAAAAGGAAATGTAGACATGTTGAAAATGGGGTGGTTGGAGTCTCCTAGGAAGACGTTTCTGCTGCTGATGACACGTTGAATAAAGAATGCAACTGGTTGGAGAGAGAGAGAGAGAGAGAGAGACAGTCTCTCTCTCTCAAATGAATGGCCGTCCAGCTGCTGGTTGAATTCGTCATCATCATCATCAGGTCTCTCTCTCTCTCTCTCTCTCTCTCTCTCTCACTCTCTCTCTCTCTGTATATCTGCCTCCAGCATTGAATTTTTTTATTTTTATATTTGCAGGCTGCTTCAAACGTGAAGGAATTTATTTTCGTGATAATTTATGTTTGTGTCCCTCTGGGGGGCTGAGTGAGGTGTTGACCCCACCATCACCTTTTCACTGTGCTCACTTATATTTGACTAACCACAGATATCCCTGGCTACCGGCCAGCGGTCGCTCTTTAAATACTGAAGAGTCTGAAGTGACGATCAGCAGACGTTAAACAGCCGTTAGAATAATAACCCACGTCGTGTTAACGACTTTCCCCAAAGGACGGGCAGTCGACGTCAAGATTTTCCATCCCTGAGACGATGCCGGGCCGAGCGCGTCTCAAAGTGTCTCTGGGGGGAATCTTCGGCCTCGACATCTGCTCACCCGCTGTCTGCTTTCCAGATTCAGTCTGTGCTTCCACAAAAAAAGAGAAGAAAAAGTGGAAAAACCTTTTGTTGAGGCATTCACTCCCCTCACCATGTCTTTGTATTCCCTCAAAACCCCTTCAAACATACACAGCTTCAAGGGAAATAAGTCATTATTACATTTATTTATCATCATTAGAGTGTAAGGAACATTACATTAAGTTGACGGTGAGTTTTAGGCCTTTTTTTACCGGCTTTTTTAAGGGAGTTTGTCCCTTTAGTGGAACTTATGGGACTTTCTGGGTTAGAGCTCTGAAACATAAATAATGTCGAGCTTTTCACTTCGCAGTCCAAGTTGAAAATGTAAATATTTAGGGGATGAAACATCCTTTTGCCCCGGGGGGGGGGGGGGGGAGAGGTGCACATGCACGATGCAGCGCGGCGGCGTGGCCGATGGCCGGTTGCATCATTTCTCTGAGCTTTTAGAAAGGAACAAAACAAAAAATGGAAAAAGAAACAAGAGGAGTGTGTCGGAAAAGTCCAAAAAGGAGACAGTGTGCTTCGATAGGGACGAGGAGGAAGGGAAGGAAGGGAAGGAGGTCGGAGTGTTTGACGGGGATATGAAAAAAGCAGGAAACAGAGGCCCAGCTTTCTGATTTCTCTTTTTTTGAAGGCCTCTTGTTCGGCTTTAAGCCGCCGGTGTTGAGCGCGATGTTCCTCGGCTCACATTTTGCAGACGGTTCTTTTTTTCTTCTTCATGATTGAAGCCGCCGGTCCGGCCAGATGTTTTCTGAATCATCCCCGTGTTTCACCACGCACGTCATTTTTCTGAATTCATGTGGATCATGAGGTTTGTGCGATGAGAATCTGTGAGACCGCCGCCGCTCAGAGACGACTTTTAAAGTGACGGCGTCAGCAGTTTTCATCGGGTCTTTGGTTGGAAAGTAGCACGAATGGAAACTATTGGATTACAGTCACTGGACACTGTGTCTTTTGTCTGACATCATTATTTCATTTGCGGCAGATTTTTAAAGACTGAAACCTTAAAACCTCGAGGAGTCGATTCGAAAGGGTGTGAGCCTATTTACCGTTAGCATAGCAGAAGTATTACACAATAAAATATATTAATTTTTCTTCTTCTTTATTTCTCATTTGTATATTTAGTACATCATTATAAAGTACAGACATATTTGCTCTAAGCAGTTTTAATGACTGCTTAGAGCACTTCAACCACACGTTGTTGTTGTTGTTGTTGTTGTTTTGTCCGTTTTTTGTGTACATTGTCATTAGCTTTGAGGTGAATATGTTTAAAATCCATGCCGGGGGAGTAAGATAAAAGAAGAAAGGACAATTACAGAAGTTTAAAAAAAAAAGTTTCTTCATGTATGTAATTACCCAAAATGACCACTGGGAGCAGACTACTCGATTATTATAAGCTTTAAACATCATTTGCATTGAAACGACTCCGTTTACAGTGAATGTTTTATTCAACAGTTCTGATAACCGGTTGCTTTCATGTTCTATATTCTGAAGAGTTGAAAATTAAATTATGATTTTCGGTATCATCTGTATTTTTTTTCCCAAAGCTGTCGTAGTCGTGCTGAACTCTCAGTGGAACGTACGGTCCTGATAACGACCGCTACGTACCTCTGAAACAAGTTTGTTGCCATATTTTCTCCAGTCACATCGCCAGATATTATATTTAATTGTCATTGAATTGATTTTACGTCTTCATTGTGCTGAAAGGAACATTCCTGTGAGATCCCCGTTTATTCCCTCACATCTGGCTCTGTGCTCCGTTGATGTAAAACACCGGGCGCTCCGACCTCCTCTGTATATATTAGCGCTCCGCTCCCGTAAACTGGAATGTTTGACGTCACCCACTTTCCTTCATTTTGCTGCATACATACACTACCGTTCAAAAGTTTGGGGTCATCCAGACAATTTTGTGTCTTCCATGAAAACTCACTTTTATTTATCAAATGAATTGAAAATTGAATAGAAAATATAGTCAAGACATTGACAAGGTTAGAAATAATGATTAATATTTGAAGTATTAATTTTGTTCTTCAAACTTCAAGCTCAAAGGAAGGCCAGTTGTATAGCTTATATCACCAGCATAACTGTTTTCAGCTGTGCTAACATAATTGCACAAGGGTTTTCAAATCAGACATTAGTCTTCTAAGGCGATTAGCAAACACAATGTACCATTAGAACACTGGAGTGATAGTTGATGGAAATGGGCCTCTATACACCTATGGAGATATTTCATTACAAACCAGACGTTTCCACCTAGAATAGTCATTTACCACATTAACAATTTATAGTGTGTATTTTTGATTAATGTTATCTTTATTGAAAAAACAGTGCTTTTCTTTGAAAAATAAAGACATTTCTAAGTGACCCCAAACGTTTGAACGGTAGTGTACTTTTACTTCCAAAATGTCCAAATGTTAACCGGCATCGTGTTTTTTTTTTAACATGATATTTCAAGTGAGTGAAGATTATGATTGTCTGTCATAAGTAGCAGCAGCAGGGAAATGTGAATATATGGCCAAGCTCTGTATCCATATTTCATGACTCTGTAGTTTAATGTGGATACATGTCTCTTAAGTGGTCCTCATAAAGCACCTTTCAACAATGAGGACATTCAAAGTGCTTCACATGAAACTATTAAAAAGCATCAAAACATAATGTGAAAGAAAAGAAGACTTAAAATCAATTAGGAACATCTATTTAAACATTTAAAACAGACAAAAAGCAAGAAATAGAATATAAGTTTCAATGCAGTTTAAAAAGAAATGCAGGAGTGAGATGCAGCAATTGAGATATCCTTGACTCTTGTTCAATTAAAGACACATTTATAATAGAATAGTCTCAATAAAAGAAAAAGTCTTTATAACTGACAAAGTCTTCATAACTTAAAAAGTATTTATAACAGAAAAAGTCTTCATAGTTTAAAAGAACATCAGAGCGTTGATATAGAGAAAGAGAAAGAGGAGTAATGTCTTCCTGAGCTTGTTTTCCCCGTTAGCACCGTTAGCTGCTAGCCGCTGGCTCAGCCGTCGGCCATGTTGAGAGCCGTGTGGAGACAGAAGAGCTCTGGACCTGTGTTCCCCTTCTGTAGACGTTCAAGGTTTAACCCTCCTGTTACCTTTGGGTCAATTTGACCCCATTCAATGTTTAATGTCGGTGTTCTTTCGGGTCAATTTGACCCCAGGCTGTTTTCACTGTGTCAAACATATAAGAAATATCAACTTTTTTATATATTTAAAGGTCTATTTAGGTAGTCAACAAACAAACATAAAGTACCTCACACTTAAACTTGGAAAACAATATTAATTCTAATAATTTTCTGGAGGTTTTAATTGCTGGGGTCAAATTGACCCCGAGGGTAAAATATGTCAGTAAATGTAAAGGTAACAGGAGGGTTAAGAACTAGAACAAGAGGGAACGCTCCCTTGTTTAAACACACACACACGCACACACACATTTACATTCCACGTGTGTTATGATTACTGTGAAGTAGACGCCGTTTAGTAAACAACCTCCGAACGCGCCGAGTGTCTGAGACGGTATAGAAGTTAAATGCACTCAGAGAGACCAGAGAGAATCATCCAAGTATATCCCACCAGGTGACCTTTGACCCTGACCCTGGTGACCTTTGACCCTGACCTGACCTTGGTGAGCTTTGACCCTGACCTGACATTGGTGAGCGCCTCGAGAACATTCACAGTTGAGCCTCTTTTCTAACGCTCTCCAACTACAGTGAACAGAAGACCTCTGGCCCCGGCCGATTGGTCCATCTGGAAGAATCTCTCTTCCGGGTTTTGTCTACCCGTTGAAGGAAAAGCCCAGACGCAGGAAGCAGCAGCTGAAGCAGAGCAGCTGTAACTCATTCACATCTGGACCAGGAATCCGGTTCTAACCAGTCGGTCCACTGAGAAGGAGAACTAACGTCATGGAGGGAGATGTTCATGAAAATCAGGGGGTGTGGCCAGACGGGGGGGGGGGAGCTCCAGCGTTACGTGACTCATTGTTTCCATCAGGTCGTTTTCTAACTCTCTGCATGTTGTGAGTGTTTCCAGATTAGAAGAAAACACAACAACTATCTTCTTCTTCTTCTTCTTCTTCTTCTTCTCCTTTTCATCCTTTCTTCCTTCTTCTTCTTCCTTCCTTCTTCTTCTTCTCCTTTTCATCCTTTCTTCCTTCTTCTTCTTCCTTCCTTCTTCTTCTTCTGTCTTCTTCTCCTCCTCCTCCGCCTCCAGCTCCACCGTCTGAGGGAACGTTCCTTTACGTCGACGTTGCAGCTAAAGTTGTTTTATAGACGTCTGTGGAGAAGGAATTACCTGAGAGGAGAAGAGAAAGTGTAGGTCTATCTACTCCTCTTCTTCCTCTTCCTCCTCCTCCTCCTCCTTCTGTTCTCATGGTTTCTCCTGTGTTTTTATAAGAACGCTTCTCTTCCAGTAAATTTCAGCAGTTTGAAATTCAGGGAAATTAAATCTCCTCCCAGCTCTGTGGCCAGATGGCTCGGCCTGACCCCCCAGTGGCTCTTAACATCCTGAAAAGGCCCTGAAGTCACCTGGTGTCCTCACCTGGGTGACATCACGTTTGAGGCAACACGAACACGTGTTCTCCAGAACTCTAAGCCGAGTCTTAAATTCATCGAGCAGACGAGGAACACACACGCCTGTTCTCTGGAACCAAAAAGGGGAAAAAAATCAGGATTTATGGCCAAGTCACGAGTGAGGAGCGATGCTCCGAGTCTTCCAGCACGGACTGTTCTTCTTTTTGGAAAGGCCTCGTCTGAGGCGGGGAGGCGTCACCGGCTGAGTAGCCACAGGGAACAACGACGGCTGTAGAGGTGGAACTTTGGGTTGTTGTTTGTCCATCTTCTAAAATATGACCGGATGAAAGTTGCCAACACGGGGTCATTATGGCGGGTATAGTTTCTGAGTGTGTTCATATCATATTAGCATATATATATATATATATATCATATATATATATTATAAATATATATATAGATATATATCATATATCTATATATAAATGTATATATATATATATACATTTATATAATATATTTGAGCTATAACTGTCCCACGGTCAGACCACGACACCAGACTCCTAGGGTTATACTTGAAGTGTTTTCATAAGTATCTTTTTTAATTCATTGTATATATACATCTTGTCTTTTTTATACTATATTACAAGATTGCATTATGTATATGTACACTAGCGTTCTTACAGTGAGTATATAGATTTTATCATGAAAAATGAATACATTTAATAATCAAACTTTATGTGTTCGAGGTGTTATATTAATATTAAGGCGAGATTACATGCAATGTACCCATCAAATATAAATATATATATATATGTATATATGTGCATATATAGTGTTGCATATATATGTATATATATTTATACTTATATGTATATATTTCTTATACATAGAGATGTATATATGCATCTATATATATATATTTATATGTATACATATTTATATATTCTTTATATATATATATTTTAATAGCTGTATATGTATATTATATATATATGTATATATTAGTTTTTATATAAATACATATATATATATATTTATTAATATATATATATATATTTATATATATTTGATGGGTACATTGCATTTAATCTCGCCTTACAGTAATAATATATATACACATGTATATATGTGTTTTATATATATGTGTGTGTGTGTGTGTGTGTGTGTGTTTGTCAAATTTCAGCTCAGAGCTCTAGTCGTACTTGTACATCTTTCTCTGCAGTGTGTCTACATTCACAGTTTTGTCTGAGTATAAATATGTAAGTGAGACATGTTAAAACATGTTGTCTGTAACATAATACTTAAAAGGGGTGTATACCTTTCACGTGATTGGTCATTCACGTTATTTTGTAACCATGGCGACTTCTGGTTGAGTTGGACTGAAGTCCCATCAGGGGGCTTCTCCCTCTCCAAGACCTTTACCTGCAGGTCTGAGGCTCAGAGCCGCCCCCTGCTGTTCACATCAGGAACAGGTGAAGACCTGAGGGAGGGGGGCTCGGATACAGGAGCAAGAGGCCTTTCAAGGACTGTGTTAGAGAGAGAGAGGTCACGACCTTCACCGTCACCAGGTTCTGGAGGAGAACAATGCAACTAGCTGTTTTTACAGGAGATATTTCCAGCACTTTTGTACATATACAGTATATATATTTATATATATGTTGCGCTTATACATGTATATACATATATGCATATATGAACATATATATATATATATGTTGTGCTTATACATGTATATACATGTATGCATATATGCACATATATATATATATGCACAACAACGCTGGAAATATGTCCATATATTAGAATAAAAAAATTAAAAAGTAAAAAAGTATATATATATACACATATGTGTATATATGTGTATACATGTATATATTTATATATACATATATATATGTGTATGTATATATATATATGTGTATGTATATACATATATATATATGTGTATGTATATATATATATATAATTGTTTTAATTTAAAAAATTTAATTATTTGTGTTCTCTGGAGGTGAAGGAGCAGCTGTTGAACAATCACAACTTGAGATATCAGGATGGATCTAAATGGAGGTTCACGTTCTGGGTGAAGAACATGGGAGTTCTTCCTGGTTATCTCATATCTTAAAGCAACACTATGTAACTTTTCACTTTTGGCGCCCCCTTCAGGTTTTTAGGTATTTAGGTATCGATTTCAGTGTCGTAAATACCCAGTGACGATAGATGCAGCCTCGCATACACTTGTATTGAGTTGGGATCATGTGTTGTCCTGTATTATAATAATATTATTATTATTATTTGTACGTGTCACGGGTTATAAAAGGTGACGAGGGGGAGGTGGGGGATTCATACCAACGGGCGGGATCACTAATAGAAGACTGCGCAGGAACACTGTGAACTGGCCCAGCACCTACGGACTAGGGTGAAGGAGCGCGGGGATTGAACGCGGCGCCTCGCCAGGTCTCTGCCTGGTCGATCAGCTGTTTGCCGGCTTTTTGGGGGGGGGGGCGCGCGTGCAGTCATTTCCTTTTGTTTTGGGGGACTTCAAATGTGGAGTACGTGTGATCGAATACATTATTGTTGACAACACCAAAAAGCTACATAAAAAAAGCTACCCTTATACTGGAACTGCGAGCGTGGAGTGGCACTTTATGACATTGCGTAATCACTGCCAGAAAGCAGGTCGAGTACATCCGCCGGATGTACCGGGCGGCTCCAGAATCTTACATAGCGGAGTTATTTCCCCACAGACCCCCGATGGCAATAGCGGAGACGCAAATCGTCATATTAAAAGTCATTGTAGCGGCAATTTTTTTTTCAAGCTGTTATTTTAAGGTCCAAAAGTTACATAGTGTTGCTTTAACATGTTTGACACTATGTACACAATGTACACAACATGTGTGTCCTCGCCTGTCTGCAGTATTGGGGTTAATTGTCTCTGAAAAAATCATTTGATAAACACACACGTTTATAAACATGAACGTCCACTTGCTTTTTGAGAGTTGATGAACTCACGGTGTTGAACTTACAGTGTTGAACTCACATGTTGATGAACTCCCAGTCTTGAACTCATGGTGTTGAACTCTCGGTGTTGATGAACTCACGGTGTTGAACTCACAGTGTTGATGAACTCACGGTGTTGAACTCACGGTGTTGATGAACTCACGGTGTTGATAAACTCACGGTGTTGAACTCACAGTGTTGATGAACTCACGGTGTTGATGAACTCACGGTGTTGAACTTACAGTGTTGAACTCACAGTGTTGATGAACTCACGGTGTTGATGAACTCACAGTGTTGAACTCACGGTGTTGATGAACTCACAGTGTTGAACTCACGGTGTTGATGAACTCACGGTGTTGAACTTACGGTCTTGAAGAACTCACATTGTTGATGAACTCACATTGTTGATGAACTCCCGGTGTTGATGAACTCACGGTGTTGAACTCACATTGTTGATGAACTCACATTGTTGATGAACTCACGGTGTTGATGAACTCCCGTTGTTGATGAACTCCCGGTGTTGATGAACTCACGGTGTTGAACTCACGGTGTTGATGAACTCACATTGTTGTTGAACTCACGGTGTTGAACTCACGGTGTTGAACTTACAGTCTTGAAGAACTCACATTGTTGATGATCTCACATTGTTGATGAACTCCCGGTGTTGAACTCACGGTGTTGTTGAACTCACGGTGACCTCTGACCCTTCAGGAGACGACATGAGCTGCACGGCGGACAGCCAGGTGTACACCAACAGGGACATCTGGAAGCCGGAGCCGTGCCGGATCTGCGTGTGTGACAACGGGCAGGTCCTCTGCGACGAGATCCAGTGCGACGAGCTGACCAACTGCGAGAAGATGGTCATCCCCGACGGAGAGTGCTGCCCGGTGTGTCAGTCCAACCCGTCGACCGGCAGAGGCGGACAGGAGACGTTCGGAGGTGAGAGGCTCTCTGGAGGTTGACCGGTGGAGAAGGAAACAATGTGTTTGGGTGTTTTTTATTTTGATGTTTTCTACCTTATACTGTAGGTGAAGGGCACAATTATATTACAAAAAATATTCAATAATATATAATAAATATCGACATATATATAGACATATATATGTCTATATACTGTATATAAATATATATATTTATATCTATCCGTCTAAACATATATATAAATATATCCATATAAATATATTATTCTAAATATATGTATATATACATTTAAATATGTATATAAAGTGTATATATATGTTTCTATATACATATATATAAATACATACTTATATATAATACATGTATATATATATATGAATATATTTCTATGTGTGTATATATATATTTATATATATATACACATATATATACACATATATATATAGAGAGAAAACTATATATATAGACACATATATATATATATATATATACTGAATATACCTAATACAGAAAACAGGAGAAAAAAAATCACATTTGGAATCAACAATGATATCATAACATGAAATTAGATTTTCACAGGTAAAATGTTCCGTTTATCAGAAACAATCAACCAATGACTGCCGTTAACAAGCAGTTACTTACTTTCCCTCCCCGGCATGACCCACGATTCTTCTTCAGACGTTTCATCCCAATTATTCTTTTCATTCATATTCCTGACGTTCATATTTCACTGTGGGTTTAACACATAACGTGACGCCCTGTGTCTTCTCCTCGTTGCAGGTGGAGAGAGGATCTACAAGGTGGGCCACAGTTCTGACACGTTGCTACTTCAACACATCTATATGTTTACTTCTGTAATCATCATCCTAGAGTCTGACTTTGACATGCGTTGTTGTTCATCTGTGTGTTCAGGGTCCGAAGGGAGAACCCGGAGAGGTCCCTCTTGTGAGTGTTTACTAAATATAAACACACCTGCAGCATTTGGCACAAAAAAACATCATCTGAATACAGGTTATATATTTAATATCTCCCCCCCCCCTGCAGGTCACCGGTATCAGAGGCCACCCTGGACCCATGGTGAGCGCCTCAGAAATGATTTCAACTACCTGAACTGACACTAGATGGCATGAGAGCACCTCCTGCATCACGTCCCCTCACATGGACCTGTGCACAGCGGTCCTCTGGCGGTCTGGGTCACTGTGACTTTAAGTGACCCTGTGACCCCGTGACCCCTGTTGTTGTCATGTGAAGATAATAGAGGGACTCCCAGGACTCTCATTGGTTCTCTCTGTTTGTTCCAACAGGGGCCACCCGGCTATCCAGGAGACAGAGGATCCAGAGGAAACAAAGGAAGACCTGTACGTCACACACACACATACACACACACACACACACACACACACACACACACACACACACACAGTTATTCCTCTGAATATAGAACCATTGTAGTTCTGTGTCTCAGTCGGGTTGAATAGCTCGAGGCTTCAT